>NW_026971549.1:0-30472 GCF_963678635.1 Symsagittifera roscoffensis | reverse complement strand
TGGCAGAATGGCACAATATGTCGCGAATAAAAGTAATTTTGTGCATTTTGTAAATTTTGTTCGATGACACTGTACCTATTTTACGAACATTGCGTGATTCAATGAGGACATTGACCGGACTGTACGGGGAGTATGTGACATTCGACCAGAATGGACAAAATGCAAACTCTGCAGTCTAGGAATTTTTAGCAGCGAACCTTCCGAATTGGCGATATAGAAGGAATAAGAACGTTATTCGAACGATTGGACAAATCGTGAAGGCTGAAGGATTCGGAAATTCCTAAATTTTAAATTTTCGAAGTGATGACGTAACAATTCTCAGAAACGTCAAAAAGGCCATTTTGCCAGAAAGGCTAAAAAAGCAACACAACAACGATAGTTGCGCTTACGAAGACAACGAAGATTGTGATATAAAAAAAACCACAGAGAGAAACAGAAGTAACAGAGACCAATCCGAGTTGCAACTATTATGTCGCTACAATAGTTGCAAAGCAGTTGCTAACGACAGTGAGGGGTGGAAACCAGCCTTCCGGATTACTGAGAAATCAAGCTTAACGTGCTTGATTCAGTGGATTCGAGAATCCGCAGGGGTTTCGGGACTGAAACTTTTATCATTTTATATGAACTTTTAGCTTTCCTGTCATGTCCTGAATTGAATTTAATTAACTTCCGAATTCATTTTCATTCTACTAAGATGAGAAGCTAGGAGTTGGGGGAAAGGGTTGATCCATCTTCGATGGAGATGATGATTTTTATCTACTGAACAAAAACAATAATAATTCAATAAATAGTAGTAGCCCTGTTTTTAGGAGTGACCTCGTGGTCTGGGGATACTGAGACCCAGCCATGTAACATTCGCCCGGAAGATACATATCGACGGATAACAAAACTAAGTCTTAAGACGACTGGCTAGCGTCTAAACAGAGCTTTGCATGTTTTTCACCGTCTCTACCAAGCCAGTACTTTTCGGTGGTCTTTCCTACATCAGGCTGACAAAAACGTTACTGTTCTCCGGCTTCGACCAGAACGCTCAAATTAACTGAATTACATGCGAAATTAGTGAGCTCATGGCTGGGTCTCTGTATCCCCAGACCACGAGGTCACTACTAAAAACAGGGCTACTACTTATCATATTACTATTGTTTTTGTTCAGTAGATAAAAATCATCATCTCCATCGAAGATGGATCAACCCTTTCCCCCAACTCCTAGCACCTCATCCTTGTCAAAACTAATCAAAATATCAGTTAAATTCAAGTCAGGACATGACAGGATGCTAAAAGTTTATGTGAGTTAACAAAAGTTTCCGTCCCGAGACCCTTCCGGATTCTTGAATCCGCCGAATCAAGCTCCTTACTCTTGATTTCTTGCTGATCCGGAAGGCTGGTTCTCACCCTTCACCGTTGTTGGCAACGGCCTTGCAACTATTGTAGCAGCACAATAGTTGCAACTCGGAGCGTTCTCTGCTATTCTGTAGTTCGTTGTCGTTTTCCAATCTCGATTTTCGTACTGTTCGCAATCGCAGATAAAAGTTGTTCTGTTTTTTACTCGTTTTTTTGTTAAAATGGCCGTTTCAGCATTTCTCAGAAATGTGACGTCATCATTCGAATTTTTGAAAATTTAAAATACTAGAATATTCTAGCCCTCACCGTTTGGCTAAACGTTCCAATAACGTCGCTAATCCTTCGAAATCATCAACTCGGAAGGCTTACTGCTCAAAATTCGAATCCTGCATGAATTGTATTTTGGCCATTCTGGTCGAATGTCACATACTCCCCGGACAGTCCGGTCAATGTCCTCATTGAATCGCGCAATGTTCTAAATGGTTACAGTGTCATCGAACAGAATTTACAAAATGCACGAAATTACTTTTATCTACGTCACATCGACTCACTGCAAAATATAAATGGCATCATACTACATCACTATAGTCTTCAAATTCTTTCATTAATCTGCACATTGAGGATATGACTTAAGATAAAACATATTTTCTGACTTCCAATGTCAATGTCCCGATTGAAACTTTTTCTCCTAGATTTAAAAGGTGTTGGCTTGCAGGACAGTCCTGCCAACCAACAAGCTAAAATTATCCTACTATGCTCCTTCCCTTCGGAAATCTTGCTTGTTTATTGTCCTGAATATTAAAACCAAGAGACCTTGTGGTTAGAAAGAGCAATGCAACAACCTCCCTCCTCAAGAAGTTACTCAAGTTTTTCATGTCACCACAAAGTGATCAGTCTTCCTAAGTGATTAAAAACAATCATGCAGGCTGGAATATTTAAATATACTCTTCCCTCAAGCCTTTCTAAATAAATAATAAGTGAGTGTCTCTAAAGCCACTTCAACTAAAACCAAAATGCAAATTTATAAATGCAACAATTTCAAAACTCAACAAAATGTTTCAGTTTTCAACTACAACTTGGTTGCTTGGTTTCTCACTTGAGTTTTTCACACACATAAAACAATTCTGAGTTTTAACGTTTCTTCATCATCTCTTTGTTCTCTTCTTTTTTCGTCGTTTAGAAGTTCTAAAACTTCTAAATTCTTCTAATTTTCTTTCTTGTTGCCTCTTGTTTTCTCGACCATTCATCAATGCTCCATTTCCTCCTCCTGTGACGCTGACTCTGCACTCTCGGTCTCCGTGTCTTGTAGCACGTCATTGACTATCCTGACGCTGTTGGAAGCCGTCCTCCAACACTTCTGCTCTTCCACCCTCTGTTTACAGCAAGGTAGGGGATCCACGTTTGATTCTCTGTTTCTACAGAAGCTGTTGTGGAGACACAACGTCACGTTTCTCTCCAAATCTTCTTTCAGCATCTCTGCCTTCTCATTTCCACTACGCTCGCTCGTCCTGGAAATTCTTTTCACAGCGGTGGTCACTGCATTCCGATGGGTCACGAAAGCTCGCTTGAAAGCTCCTGCCCCAATGTCCAGCTGATATTCACTGTACACTCTGCCATGTTTCGACATATGCTTTTTCGCATACTCGTACAACCATGCAGTCATGTTAGCTCTGAACCAAGGCATCAATCGTTTTCTTGCCCATATCTTCTTCACTTCCATCGGAATGTTTAGAACTTTGCACATTGTCTCAAAAAGATATAAATCTTTTAGACAATCTAATTTCTGCAATTGTTCTCTCGTCGGTGCCTCCTGTCTATTATTTTCTCTCACATGAGCTTCCAGCCATCGTATCGCCATCATAACTCCCACTATCACTATTGTTATGGGCTGTGATGAATCTGGTAAACCCATGGAGAGCAGCTCTCCAGAGTCCCAGATCAACACCAAATTACTACGCTTGGGATACCACCAGGTCTGCAGCAAGCAGTGGCAAGGAAACTCGTCATGTGTTAACATGATGCTCCTCCAATTGCGTTTTCCTGAAGCTTCCAGCAATGGTTCCACTTCCATCATTACTCGGTGGATTTCATCATTCTCATCTACTGCATTGTAATCTGTGACAGTTGATCCTCTCTGTTTCTGTTTTTCAAAGTCACTGAAGTTCCCGCTCACATATCCCATGAACTTCTTTCCTAGTATTGACTCCAACTCCTCTTTGGTTCTCTCTGGGACTGCTGAGAACATCTTACATAGTAACTCGTAAGACTTTTCAGACATTCTCGCCAATCTCACGCACTTTGGCACTGAGAAAGCTTGATCCACGATCGTTCTTGTACTCTTCACGTCCACAGCCACGAAATGTACAGGGTATCTGCTCTTGCACATTGGAGCCAACGTTGAACCCACCAAACATCGTGCTCCTGATGGTCTACAATAAGTTTCGCTGTGTCTGATGTTCATCTCCGTTTCGATTGCTTCCCTCCATTTTCCTATATACTTCTGCTCAGTCTGCAGAACTCCTGGGAATACTTCTCCGCTGATGGCTGTGACCATCTCATGTTTCTGCTCTAGATTCAATAGTGACTCTAAAGAACCAAACATGCTGTAGAATCCTAGTGCTGTCACTAGATTCACATCGGTTCCTCCATGGCAATCTGCTATCAGTTCCGTTTCCGTTCTTGCTTTCATCACTACATTTCCAAACAATACTGTCAACTGCTTGTGTTGTTTCTCCAGGGTTTTCACACAGTCTAGACTTCCACAAACGTGACCCTCTAGTCCACAGACTTCCGCCAGACAGCTACCAGGTTTGACCCAGTCTTCTGGTCCCCAGCCAGGCAACTCCACTTTATCTTCTCCGTTGCTCTTAGAGGCTGTTATCATCACATTATATATGATGTTGAGGTCACGCAGGTTACAGTCCGCATTCAGTTCCCTCTGTATGTCTTGTGTCGCCCGTAATATTGAGTCAGCGTTGGGACTAGGACACCATGATGGCTTCATCAATTCCCACACTGCCATCAAGCTCGTTCTCAGTAATTCATCTGAGAATCCCAACCCAAATTCCACTCTCTTGTCGGATTTTGGCACTGAAGGTGCAGTCACCTCTTCTTCCAAGACCAGTCCCAATTTGGCCTGTGAATTGTTGACGCTTTTAATCGTTACAATCCTGGACGTCCAGAATCTTAGTAACACCGCCTGCTCATAATCAAAGAAGCAATCGCGTATGTCTTCACTCAGGAAAGGATTGTATGCTATCCCTATAATCCCGGACACATAGCTATATGACTTCTTCTTGATCGGTCCACAGTATTCACTGGATTTCGGCAATGCTCCCATAGATTCTTTAGTGAGCCTCAACTCCTTGTTTGAGAATCTCCTGATCTCGTCTATCTTTTTCATGGGTTCCAATTCTTCAGGTTCTTTCATGTTCACCTTCATCGGTTTACTTTGCTGCATATCCAGCATTGCTAGTAAGAACATGGCTTTCGTTCGCTCATCGCCTTCCCTCAACATTTTAACACAAGTGTTTAATGCAGGTACTGAAATCTGCTCTATCAGGAATCGAATGAAACAGAGAGCGTCTCTCCGCTTTGCACACACTACTGCTGCTCCCTCCTGGACTATCAGATCCCTCAGATTCTTCATAAGGAAAACTTTTTCCTCCTTTGATCTCTTCCTTTCTTCTGAATCATATTCTTCGCGAGTCAGTCCCATCATGCACCAGGCGAGCCTGAGTTGTAATTCTGTCCTTACGTAAGGTACTGCCACGAGAGCATGTATTCTTGGCGTAGTCCTCATTTCTTCTTCGAAATACCTCAATACTACTGCTTTCCATGGAAGGCTCACTAACTGCTCGATCGTCTCCGCCTGTACGTCAGACGACGCCAGAGTTCCGTACACCTTCTGCTTGATGGTGGTGCCTTGCAACATTGTTTCCAGATAACCCTCCATGGCTTTTTCTTCTTCCAGGGCCATTACATGCCCTCTAGCCGAGTTTCGGTATTCCAACATCTCCATGTATCCACCGGTGGGTTCATCTACCGACACTGTCTCAGACACTGTCAGTCTGTTGTATTCCACTGGTGTTAGTTGTCCTGCAACACTTCCCTTTCCATGATTCATGGGAGATGGCTTGAAGTCCCTCATTTTACTCTCTCCACATTGACTGAGTATTTCCATTTCTAAAGTCGCTCCAGTCAGAGTGCGGTCACTCCTTTTGGATTTATAGCCGGTTGACTTTATCCCCGCCATGAGAATGGGTGGCACCATCGCTATATCAGTTAATATTCTATCTGTGCCAGACAATTGATAATCACCTTGCCCCAAATCCATGACTTCCTCGACTCGTTTTCTTTTCGCTGAGTTACCAGCTTTCATCGATATTTCCGAATCCACTTTCGTCTTTCCAATCCTCCTCGGCATCACTCTGCTGCCTAACTTCATTTTCATCGCATTGATTTTATCAATCACCATTTTCGATCGCATCGTTCCTCTCCTGGTCCTTGACAGGTACACCACCTCTCCTTCATTGTCCTGCGGTGTTATCTTGATGGGAGAATTCGCTTCACTCTCATCAGTGGCTGAGTCGATCAATAACTCACTCAGTCTCCCTTCACACTCATCAAGCTTGTCAAGTACTTCTCTCATCAAGGGTTGATTGAGACCTGTTTTGAGAATGGACTGGGTCCCATAGCTCTGAATCACAGTCCAGACTTCTTCCATGAACGCCACTCTGTCCAGCTTACATCCCGTCCTACTCTCGTGGTCTCGGTGATGTACTTCCCATTCTTCTTCGGGCAGCGTTCCCAAGAAAGTTACTCTGGCTGAGGCCTCTATTCTTCTCCTCCGAGGTGATTCCATGAGGATTCTCTGATCGTTATTTCTTGTATTGCCAGGAGAGCTGCTCTCCGGCAAATTCCATTTCATCTCCTCAAAGGCTGACGGAGGTTCCAGTGTCGAGATGCCTTCATCCGCTGGCTCAGTCGTTTCCAACGTGTCTGCATTATTCTCAAGATCACTGAAGATATTGAAATCCAGGCTGGATGTTCCTCCTGTCGATGCCCTGTCGTCCTCCCCACCAGCTTGATCTTGTTGCATGGGTTCTTCAGTCTGACGGTTTCCACCCTGTCCGTCATCTCCTTCTGACTTGTCCCTATTCGAGTTCGATGGTCCTTGTTTGTCATTGTCAGCTTCTTCCTGGAATCTCGGTATGAGCAATGTACCGGCTGATTTATCTTCCTCTTCTCCATGGACCACTTTGATTTCTTCGCAGCCGAAGGGTGCTAGGAAAATTCTCGTCTGCAATACTCCCGCAGCTTTCATCTCTTTTCTCACACTGGTCAGGATTACTGAGGCTTCAGGCAATTCAGTCCTGCCTCTCATCCTCATTGGAGCTAAGCCTAGTCCCCTCCATTCCTCATCAAATCCTTCCGGCTTGGGAGTAGCAGCGTTGCTTATTCGCCTTCTCGTCGCTTGATCCGTGTACGCAAATCGTGTGTACTGTAACACGGCGGCATTTCTCCCCACGAAGTATGGATCCATTGTTGCCGAGAAATTCCCTACTCTCCTTTCATTGGTTTCGAATGCTCTCAACCTAGGAGTTTGTACTACGGAGACTGCTCCGAGCAACATCCTTCTTATCAGAGGGAATTCAGGGATTGCTTCGGGTAGCTTCTTGTAATCGCCCCAGTCCTTCGTCTCTTCTCTCACCTTGTGATACGCTGCTGTGAGACGAGGCACTCTGGTCATTTCGCCATTCGTTTTGTCATAGGGCCTCAGATTCCAAAGCTTTGGAAACACCTCGATGTGCCCTCTTTCTACTTCTCCCATGCGGTCACAGAAGTGATCGTCAAAATTGATGACTGTCATCTCTGGCTCCGATATTTTCGCAAATAACAGATCTTCACTCATGAGCTCTCGCAATGCGTGCTGCTCACACCAGTTCAGTGTACTACCGTCCACTGCCGATATGAGGTTCAAGTGCAACACCGACCTCCTATATGCTTCCACTTTAACGTCAGGGAACGCAAAGGTGACTGCTGGTCCATAGATCACTGTCACGAACTCCGTGACTCCTCTGATCAGCGCCAAGGGATCGGTCCTCATAGCCAAGCTCAGATCTGTTAATAGCGGCATGCCTCCAACATGTCGTCTAACATCTTCCTCTCTATCAATTGTTTCGTCTTCTCCGGTTCCAAAGCGATTTTGCTGCAAGAGATACTGGATAAGAGTGTGTCTCAGGTCTCTTATTTTGTTCCACGAGTCTGTGGATTTCTTCATATCCAGATTCCTCACTCTCTCTTTCATCTGCTCTGGACAACGTGCCAGTTTCATCAGTCCTCCCAAGTTTCCGTGGGTTATTGCGATCAATGTCAGAAGTCCATCTAGTCGCAGGTTCTGTATTCCATCCGTAAGCAGTATCACCGGTCCTTTCACGAAATTCTCCGCCCCAAATGTCACGAACAGGGCTATTAATTCCACTATCGATACTTTCACTACCGCTTGGAGGAATTCCTTTATCAAGTAGTGCGAGACTTTCGGGTAGACTTTTGCCAAGAAGGACGCGGTCCATCCGGCTCCCAACCCTTCTAGCATGCTGTCTGTCCTTTCAAATCCCTCCTGTCCTTTCACTTCCTGGGTCCAGAAGGTTTCCAGAGTAATCTGACACATTCTGTTCACGAACTCAGCTGTCTTTTCTCCGGCATTTTCCGCCAGGTTCACCTCCTTCAACAAGTAGGCGTGTATCTTAGTGATAATTACTGGGCCTTGCTGAAAAGCATCTGCACCCAATGCCGCTACTCTCGGATTCAGGTGTAGCCACTGGTTTGCTTCCGGCTTGGTTCTCAGCACCATCGCTTCCAGATGAGCTCTCGTCTCCAGTGAATTCTTTCTTCTCGTGTCTTCACTCGCCACTTCCATTGCTCGGAACCACAAGTCGTTGGACATCGCCGTGATCACTCGATGGTCGTCATCTATTCCTGGTTTCAGTTTGAGTTGCCGACTGAAGTTGGACAGTTCCAACCCCAGCACTTCGTCCAACACCAACATGTGTAGCGCGTGGTCCTTGAACCCTCTCATCGCGTTTGAGATATCTGACCATACTGCAGGCAGTTCAGCCTTAAGTGGCCTCAGGTTCTCCATTTCTATCATGCGATTCGGGGCTGATATGATCACATCATATTTTCCCTCCGAAAGTAAGGCTACCATTGCATACACAAATTTCAGTCCATCCGGGAGATATGCATATCCCGGAGACAACGCAAATACTACTCTCAACGTCACTTTATTGAATGATCCCTCCTTTGTCGCGTCTACCACTTCACCCATTGACTCCAGGATGTCTTTTATCGCGGGCCATACTGCGTTTTCTGCTGTTGCAGGATCTCTGAGCCTGCTCAGAAAACCTCTACTGTGTAGATGGTCATTGATGCCAGCAAACACAATCGTTATCGGGTTCATTTCTGTCTGCCTTTGTACCCCTATAGCCAATGACACTGATTGCAATAGGTCTAGGTCAACTGCGGCCAGCATTATGACGTCCGGCCAAAACAAAGACTTAGAGGTGTACACGAACTCTGAATTCGCTACTACCATGATTTTGGCCTTTCTCATCTCTGCTTTGTCGTAGGCGGCGAAGATGGTCTCATCTTTCTTTATCGCTGTCAATCCGCCATATCTCTGGGCATCACCATCTTGGTTCACTAGTTTTGGGTACACTCTCTCCTTCACATGACCAGGTGGTGTCGTCAATTGCCTAAATATCTTCACGTGTTGTCCAATCGGCGCTCTCGCCGTCAGGAATCTTCCTGGCCTTTCTTCACGATTCCTCTCATCATGGTTCAATCTCACATCTTGCAACGGTCTTGCATTCACAGGTCCTATTGTGTTGTTGGAGGGCAGTCCCTCCAAGTCGGCAAATCTCAAGGCCGTCGTGGAGCTGAAATTAATGCTAGCGGCTATCAACCAGTCTACGCCGGTTATCGAGTACAATCTGCTGACGGATAGCGTCGCTCCATTCAGCATCCTCCTTGCATCTTCGATGAAGCTCACTCTCTGTAGGTCCAGCTTCATTAGTTCTTCTTTGTATATATGCCAAGGAGACGGTATGGATCGCGACCACATCAATGAGCCTCTGCTCGGTCTCTCCTCTCGACTGGTACTCGTCGTCTCCGATCTAGTGTCCGATCTGGATGTGCCTGCTACTTCCTCGATTGGTTGGTTGACAGGTCCTATCCCAACCGATCCTGCACGTCCGTTCTTCGACCTGGTTCACTGGAGCTTTGTTGCCGGTAATTTATGGCGGCTGGGACCGTACCCAAGCGTGTTTCCAGGTTAGGAGGCACAAAGGTGGTGATCACCGTATCACTCACCGTTCCCTCTTCCTTCAGCACTCCTGTGTCAAAGAGTTCTGCTTCCAGCTCATCCAACCGTTCTTGGAAGACTCGATTCAACCAAGCTTGTCCTTCGACACTGTCGAAGTGGATGCCATCTGTGGTCAGTCTGGCTTGATCCATGGCTCTTAATTCATGTTCAATGTCCATGAGGATCATTCTTCCGGCATTTCGATTTGCTAGGTTTCTCAAGATGTTGTTCCATCTCATGACTCCCTCGTTGTGCCTTCTTCCTGATGCTGTCAGGCTTCTTGTGTTCATTGGCACCGTGCAAACGGTCAGTACCGCGCAACTGAACTTCTGCCAGAGAGTAGTAAACAAACACACCATCATTGCTTCCCACAGTGCTTCCTGCTCATCTGATCCTCTGGAGATGTCATTCGTCCCAACTAAGATCATCACATTGGGTATCTTCCCTGGATTCATCAGCTCCACCATGCGATATAATTGGGCAATCGTCGCGCCTCCAAAGGCCATCACCGTGGTGACCCATGAGGTCCTCAAATTCGACAGCACTCTGACTAAGCTGTCTCCCAATATCAGGTGAGATGTCCCGAGTGGTGGTTGCTGCAGGTTCACAGCCGGGCTCCAGGTAGCTCGATTGAAGCAGGCTCTCGGATCTGTCTCCGGAACTCCCGTGAAATTATACTTTAATTGATTATTCTTCTGCACGTCCATTACACGAGACACTTTCTTCGCTGGCATCTTCCTTACTTTCCTCTCTGGGATTCTCGAGTTCCCCATGAGTGGTGTCACGTTACTCATCCTTTGTCTGATTACTGTCTGGGAGAGTTGTACTCTGCCCGTATCGTCAATCGTTCCATAGGGTGCAGTCACCCCGGAACCTGGTGCATTCTTGTTAGCGACCAATCGTCCAGCTGTCTCTATCAGTTTTCTCACTGTCTGTTCTACGACGGGATCACCCAAGGTGTCACTAGGATCCGGGATTGTTACTCGGTTCGTCTCTGCTGGAAGCCGTGTCTCCGTTGTTTGACTCATTTCTCGAGGTGTCAAGAGCTCCATCGGGGACTGCCCACGAGGAATATCCCTTGCAGGTATCACTTTCTCAATGGACGTCGTCAACGCCACCTGCTCCGATCGCTCTTTGTATTCCTGCCTTAAGCGTTCGATCTCTTGACCCTGCTTTTTGTTGCAGTCTTCAAACAACTTTCTCCACATGTCCCGGTCTTCCTCCATCGCCAGCATGGTCTTCGTCATATCTTCTAACTCCTTCTTCGTACTTCTCAACTGATCGTTCATCTCGTCCAGATCTTGTATGGTTTGGTTCGTCTGAACCTTCTGTGTTACTTTCGCCCCTTTTGGTGGCACAGCTACTCTCAGTGGTGAACCAGACGAGGTCGCCTCGCTGTTCATCTCCCGATGCATTCTCGTCAGCCCAGGTTTGGGCTTGGAGGGCATTGGCATCTCACCTGGTTGGTAAGTCCTAGAACTTCCCAACCCAGGCTCATTCGCCAAGTCACTCCCTGAGAGAGCCCCGTTTCTCCACCTCATCACTCTCATGTTCGGGCGGTCTAGTACTCCTCTTTCTCCATATGCTGCCATCAACAGGACTTCCGTGGGGCGGTCCCCACGGTTGTCGTGCCCCAAGATGTTAATCAGGGCGGTCAGCAACATGACCACCTCTGGGTCCTCCAGAGCGAAGTCTCGTTCGATCAACCGACGATAGATCGCATCTACCATCGGTCCTACATATGCCTCTGCCAGGTCCATCAATTCATCCAGGTTGAAATTGTCCATACTGTTCTTTCCAAGTTTGATTTGATTTCGATTTCAAGTTTTGACTCAAGTGAGCAATTAAATGATCAATCAGGATCTAGAAAAGAAATCACGAATGTCACACTTGTCAATTTCACCTTAACATACATCGTTAAAATTTGCTTAAAGACAGTTCAGATAAAAAGATATTTATCCTAAAATTTATTAAAATCAATTGGTTTCTAAAATTTTGGAATTCGACCTAAGATTGGACAGTCCAAACTTTGGATCTATTCCCAAGATCGTCATTTAGTTGTTCATGGTCACTAACCCCTACTTACCCATGATCTTAATAACCTAACACATAACATAACATAACGCACCTCTCACATATTACACACAACTTAGTCTTTGGCCTAACACCCTCTCGCACATCACTCAGCCTATACTTAAGTAATATTTCTTATGTAGATATACTTGTATGTTCGTATCAGAGAATATCACGTGTACAAGCGCGTACAATTCACGAGGATGCAGTCTTCCTCTATTTGGATCGTACACTGGAAGCGAGAGCTCCTTCACGTCCATTTCCACAAGGAAGTCCCTCAGCCTCGTCAAAGACAAGACTAGGTTTTCTGGGTCCATGTGCTGCTTCTCCGTCGCCCTCGTAAACCAAGAAGCACAAGTACTTTCCCGTTATCTGCGACACCGCCGGGGGTAAGGCTGCTACGCCCCCTATCCCTGGTCTTTGCTTCCAAAGGAATTCCACGTTTTTATATTCCCTCTTAAAATCTGCCGCTAGCGCCGTCCTAAAACTCATGTCTGCGGTGATAGCTACCGCACATGTTCTGTTTGTGAGTATGAAATCACTGTCAGTTAGTATTATGTTACTAGAATATTCATTTGGTAAATTAAAATATGACTCAACTACCCTGCCTATGTCAGGTTTCTTAGGTTCTTCACCTGTTTCTGCTTCTAAGTTTCCTGTTTCTCTTGCTATTCTCAATTTTTTATTATCAAGTTTTCAGTGTGGGTAAGTCCTACCCCCACTCCCCGGACAAAAATATCCATCGGCGTCCCCGTCGATCGCATACCGGGTATTAAGTCAAGATTAGAAGCTGGAATGAGAAGTTGTCCTTCCTGGGCAGCCCAGGAAGGATCATCTCGTTCGGTCTTAATGTATTTCGCGCTTTCGCGATCTACGTCTTGAATCGTAACGCTGGTCTTTTCAGGGTCTGATGTCATTTCGTTCAGCCACTCTAAGACACGCAGGTTCGTCAGGTCTTGTTCATTTGACTGCTGTTGCTCATCGTCGAACTCCACCTCGGGTTTCGACCAGTCGTCAACCCACTCATCTTTGTGATCATCGACTATGTCAATGTCCTGTGACACTGTTATTTCCTCTAAACCCACTACTTCCTCCACTATTTTCTTTAGATCTATCCTATCCACTACAAAGTCGTCACCGTAAGGATTGTATTTCTTTCTTAGTCTCGTCCCGTCTTTCTGACGAGTCTGCATCGTGAACGGAAGATCTGGTTCCATGTTCTTGGGAACCTCTGTCTGTTCGGAATCCTGCCAATCTTCCTCTGCGTAGGGCAAGGTTTCATCGTCCGCTTCGATCTGTTCGTTTGGATCCAGGTCCAATGGTGTATCCGTACCTTCCTCTACGACTTCGTTTCCATCGTTCTTCTCCCTGGTGCCTTTTTCATTGACCTCACAAGCAGGATCCATCATTAGATAATCCCCTTCTTCCATGTCTGCAGGTATACACCAGTCTTCTGTCGATGGATTGTGTGGCTTGATGTTTTCGTAGTGGGCGGCTCGGCCAGTACTCAGTCTATAAAAGCGTCCCTCTTGGTGCACCTCTGTAATCATGAAGGGTCCCCTCCACTTTTTTAGAAGCTTCTTTGTTCCTTTCGGTGGTATAACGTTCTGAAATACCCATACGTAGTCTCCCACCGAGTAGGCTTTTGCACCAGCTGCTTTCTTGTCGAATCTTTTCCTCTGCCTTGCCTGTGCTTGCTGAGTATTTCGTCTACACAGATCGTTCAACTCCTGTTGACGTCTGGTCACATCCCTCACGTAAACCTGTGGAGATGTTTTCTTCCCCTCATATTCTGGGTAGAAGAATGTCAAGGGTAAAGACTTCTCGTGTCCCGTCAGCATCATGTGTGGACTGACCCCAGTGGTGGAGTGTTGCGTGCTATTATAAGCTCCCATCACCTGTGGAAGGTATCTGTCCCAATCGGTCATGTATCTGGAACAATATACCCTCAGCATCGACACTAACGTCCTATTCTGTCTTTCCACTAAGCCATTCGTCTGAGGGTGGTATGTCGTGGAGTGAGCCTGAGCGACTTGTGACCGTCTCATAAGCTCTTTCGTAAGCTCGCCTACGAAAGCCGTTCCATTGTCCGATTGAAACGTCATTGGACATCCGTGTCTTGCTATCCACGTATTGATCAGGTGGTCGCATGTCTCTTCCGCCGAGGCAGTTATGCAGGGCACGGCCTCTGCATACTTCGTGAAGTGATCTATCATGACCAAGACTTGGTTGTAACCGCTGTCTGTCATGCATATCTTCTGGTGATCTATCTGCACCACCTCGTTGAATTCAGACGACTCAATTGATTGTAAAGGAAATCGCAACTTCCTAGGATCCTTGACCTGTTGGCATGACAGACATGCTGTCACCCATTTCTCGCATGCCTTTTTCATCCCAGGCCACTCAAAGCGCTTCAGGATCCTCTGATACACTTTGTCGATCCCTTGATGCCCATCTGATCATGCGACCTGAATAATAGTTCTGTCTGATAGAGTTGCGGCAACACTATCGCGTTATATTTGTATAAGACCTTGTCTTCTTCTCTTCTCCTGCAAGTCACGATCCCGTCCTTGTTCAGATATAACCTCCCCTCCTTCTGCATGAAGTATTGTCTCAGGATCCTATAGCTGTCTTCTTCCAGGTCACCTTTGTCAGGTGCACCGTTTTCTATCCACCTTTTTAGGTTGCTTGTCATGCGATCATTTCTCTGCGCCCTTAGAAGGTCCGAGAGTCTGTATCTCGCCTTCAAGTACGTCTTCATGACTCTCATCTGACTGTTCAGCTCGTTGGGCTGATGTGTGTCTTCTTCCATCTTAACGCACCAAATCTTCGCCAACGGTTGTGTTTCTTGCTGAAACGGCTGAAGATCAGTCCTGACTACCTCTTTCTGCGGCAACAGGCTTATCGAACGTTTCGATACCGCTATCGTTTCTAAGTCATCCGCTGCGTTATCAAATACTCTTTCGCTTGGTATTAGGTAGCGATCACTGTCAGGATCCTGGTACACCTCTCTGTCCAGGTCTCTCGCCCGAGTTTCCACTAGTAGCGTGTGTATCGCCAGTTCTGACAGTTCGGATCCCGAAGTCGAATTCCTGTCGGAATAGGTGTCCATTCCTGAGTTTCGGGATTCATCATCCGTCGAAGGTGTTGTTCTGGAGACTGCACGCTCCTCCAGATCATGTCCGTATTTCCTTCGCATCCATCTGAACTCCCCGGACAAAACCTTGTTCTCTAGGTCCTGTTTCTCATCAGGAATTTCCTCGTTTATCTCAGACTCCCCGGACCAATTCACTTGTCCCGGGTGTTGATCTTGTGATCGCTGGTTTTTCTCCTCATCCTTCTCCCCGGACAAATAGTCTTGCAGCAGATTTTGTTTTACAACTTCACCGTCTTTATCCCGGTCTACAAAGGTGACAGTTTTCTTTTGCCTGCCGCTCTCCTGTCCTTTCTGTCCGTAAGAAGTACTGGTTAAAATCTCTTGGGGTATTGAGGATACTAGTTGCTGAACTATTGTCCTACAATCCCTCTCGTTCTCTTCGTGTTGTCGTCTGGACGGCATGATCTTCACCTTCTCACTGATTGTCAGCGATGCCACTGCTGCTGTCCACTCGGGGTCATCTCTGGTCACTTCTCTTTCTAACAATCCACCCAGCATCCGCATTACTTGTGGTGTGACTTGCACCGTTTTATCCAATAATGAGAGGCTGTTTATATTCATACGAGAGAGTTCTTGCTGGACCAGGTTCGAGCGCAGCAACAAATCTAAGGGGACCGGATCCTCCTTGGACAGGATCTTTATCTCAGCTGCTTTCTCTACAGGTAACTCAGGATGCCCTGGAATTGGATGTCCAGACTTATCCAACCATCTCGTTAAGGGAAGCGCTTCATAAGTTTCTTTGTCCAGAAACGAGAATCCCTCCTTTACTTCCGCCTGATTGGCCTGCTTCTGCTCCAATCTTTCATAGAATTCAGTTTTCTTACTGAGGCTGTCAGCATTCTGGTGTTTGTCACGCATCCTATGTTCGATTATCATATGGTAGCCATCCAATCTTACTATCCATCTACCAATATAACTCTGATCCATCGAGTAGGTCTTCAACCAGGATAACGCTCTGTTGTCCACGCGTAACTTGAAGGGAGCGCTCCCCAAGTATGCACGGTACTTTTCCACGAAGGTGACTACTGCAAACATTTCTGCTTTCGGTGCGCCATATTTCATCTCTGTGTCACTCAAGACCTTGCTGCCGTATGCAATGGGACGGAGGACTGTTCTTCCGTTCCATTCTTGCTCTTGATGCAATATTCCTGAGATGGCCACCACCGATGCGTCTGTGTCAAGAACATACATGCCCTTTTCTGTAGGCATGCCCAGCACTGGCGCTTCGCACAGTTCCCGCTTTATGTTCTCGAAAGCAACTTGTGCCTCATCGTTCCATTCGAACTTTTTCCCTTTGTTGCGCATCAGCTTCTGCATCGGGTACACCTTGTCCGCGTATCCTTTTATGAATTCTCGGTGGTAATTGGCAAACCCTAGGAAGCTCATGAGCTGTGTGTCCGTTCTAGGAGCTTTCCATGTCAGCACAGCCTCTACTGCTTCTGGATCTGGCCTCACACCATGCCGGTCCACCATTCTTCCCAGGTACTTGATCGAATCCCTAAGGATTTCACATTTCGATGGTTTGCATTTCAAGCCTGCTCTTTTCATACATCCGAAGACCTCATCGAGTCGATCAATGTGATCCTCCAGGGTTGGTGTCGCTATGACTACGTCATCCACGTAGCACATCAAGAGATTCCCGTACTTTTTGGTCACTCCTGTCAAAGCCTGAGCCATCAGCCTTTGAAAGGTTGCTGTTGCATTGCACAAGCCGAAGGGCATCCTCTTCCACTGGTACAACCCCAATTCGCACGCGAAACCGGTTTTTTCCCTATCCTTTTTCCGCAAAGGAACCTGCCAGAAGGCAGAACCTAAGTCCAATGTGGTGAAGAACTTGGCATCACCAAGTTTAGATAGGCTCTCGTCTATTCGCGGTATCGGGTACGCATCTTTTATCGTTACCGCGTTCAAGTAACGGAAGTCGCAACAAAATCTAAGCTGCCCCCCTTTCTTTTTCGCCATGACTACCCCGCAAGCCCACGGCGATTTCGAGGGTTCTATCATGTCGTATTCAAGCAACATTTCTATTTCCGCTCGGCACGCTTCCGATTTATGTGGCGTCATTCGCCTTGCGCCTTCCCTATGGGGAACGGCGCCCTCTTCTAGTTCGATTTCGTGTTCGACGAAGTTACAGCAACCGATGTCCGCCTTATGTTTTGAAAATACCTCGGCGTTCCGATTTAGGAGGTCCCGCAATTTTTCGAAATCTCCCTCCCCTATTTTTCCTCTCAAATGTTCTATTTCTGGCAAAACCGGTTTGTCGGAATCTAGTTCATATGACGAGGGGCGTTCCGGAAAATTCGAGCAGCTTGATAAGCCGTCGTCCGTTTCGGATTTCATTGAAAACAATTTATGAATAGATTTTAATTCATTAATTCTCTTTAAGATTTTATCTTTATTTGCATGATAAGGACAGTCTTTCACACTATATTTCTTCGAGTTTTCTGTCTCCTCATAGTCGGTCCTCATCGGCAAGGCGTAGCCAAGCTTCTTTCCACGCTGGATTGAAACCGTGGTGTCCAGTGTGTTCAACAACACACTGACACACAGTCCGTTTTGCGTTACCGAGAAGCTCCGGCCTAAAATCACCGAACTCTGACTATTTGGATTCGGTACTAAGCAAACCTGTTTGCTATCACTTAACGAATTTAAATTTCTCATTCTAAAAATTGCTACTACAGCTTGTCCTGGTTGTAACTTTACTTTTCTATCCAAAAAAACTGGTACCTTATTCTCGTCTGTTATTATCCTATTAATTGGTCTCTTAACATACTTTCGGTCCGGGTTTCTAATCCGTATTAGACCGTTGTTCAAGTCAATCATCACGTCAAAGTTCCTGACAAAATCTCTGCCCAAGATGAATTGGTCGGCGTCGTCCAGATTCTCTACCACCAGGAAGCTCATCCAAAGGTTCCGTCCTCCCATGTGAAGGACCGTCACCGGTGTTCTTCCGGCTACGTAGATAGCTCCTCGATTTGCAGCGGCTAGTCGGAGATTCGTAGGAATCAGATCTTCCCGCGTGAAGCCCATTCTCTCCCAGGTTTTTATCGGCATCACACTCACCACCGCGCCTGTGTCCAGAAGCCCTGTGACTCCGATTTTTGTTCCGTTGGTGTCAAGCAGGTGTGCTGTCACATCTGCTTCATATCCAATATGTACCGCGTCTTGTTCTATCATGGCGTCATGGCCTATCCTGCGGACTTTGAGTTCCTCTTCACCCAAATAGATCTGCCCCATTTGGTCATCATCTGTTGTTATGTAAGTCCTGGTGTAGATGCTGATTCCATCCACGTTCAGCATTATTTGATACGGCCCATAGACCTCCAAGTAGCGTCCATGAAGTTTCTTCATGCGAGGGCCACCCGTCGTTAGTAGTGCTCGCACAGCTCTCGACTCAGTGCGTGGCTCCACCTGCCTCAGATAATCTGCATATGTGTCCAAATGCATTAAAGTGAACTCTGATGGTTCACTCAAATTTCTTATTACCTGGTGTCCAGCCACTGAGATTATCGACTGTATCTTCTTTCCCTGCGGCGCCATGCCGAACCTCTTACCGGAGATCACTTTAAGTTTCATATCTAAACTGCATGGTGTTTTCGTCTCTTCGAACTCCGTTGCCTCGAAGGTATTCAGTTGCTCCTGAAGCTTTTCATTTTCCAGTTCAAGTTTCACTTTTTGTTCGATCTCTTTCGTCACCAATTCCTGCTGTACTCTATTTAGAGCATCCTTTGCGGCTGCCTTATAATCGATCTTGAAGTCATCGGCCGCAGTTGCTGGTTCCGGTTCACGTGCTTCTTCTGTTACTGCTTGCATTTTCTTTGCCGCCAGCTCTTGAGGTTTGTCCTTCCTGCGTGCCTCTGCTTCGCTCAAAAGTCGAGCCTTGCTTGCTTTCACTCCTGACAAAGCTTCTTCATGCCTTGGATGCTTGATGTCTGCCACTGCATCCCAGAATTGCGGACAATCTGATTTAAAATGACCTTCCAAGTTACAAAAGAAACACCTCGGGCCGAATTTCGCAATTACTCCTCTCATGAAATCCTCATGATCCAACTCTGACGCATCTTCGTCCTCGAGGCTAAAGCCTATTGCTTTCATGCCTTGTTTGTAAGCTGGGCATGCTGACACATGATGGTCTGTTGAACTGCAATTAGCACAAGAACGTCTCTTGTCCATATCATCCCTCGGTTTGTACCAATTGTTCCCTTGGTTTGCTGGTCCGTTGTTAAAATTGCCATAATTGTTCTTGTAATATCCAGATCTCGAAGGAGGTTTCAACAAATGATACTCTTTTGATTTGAGCCTCAACTCCTCCGGTGTTGGCGCATTAGTTGATAGTGGTGTGTAATGCGTTGCTAGCATCGTACGAAGTTCATCATTTTTCACACCATCGATGAATTTTGAGGCTACGGCCAGGTTCATCCTTCGGTTTGACTCATCCGGTTGGCTGCGTCTTCTCAGCATTTCCAAATCATCGAGAAACTTGTCTATTGTTTCATCTTCTCGTTGCCTCCGTTTCTCGAAGCGCATCATCGCCTGGTGCCCCTGCACCCCTGATCCGAAACGGTTTAACAAGATTTCGAAGATTTTCTCAGCAGTGTCACGTTGATACTGTTTCTTAGCCATGACACAGTTCAGGGCTGTCCCTTCTAAGTTGCTGGTGAGCGCGCTGCATTCCTGTCTCTCCGACAAGTCCTCTTCCTCGAAATGCAGCTTCATTACCTCTATCCAGGTATCAATACAGCCATCAGATTCGTCCTTGTAGCATCTTGGCTTCTTAAAGACTCTTCTGGACTTTTCACTGCGTTCATTGGTTCTAGATAACCGCGTCAGGAATGTCTCCAAAGACCTGTTCAGGGGTTCAAATGCTGTGGCCATTGCCGTAGCATCCCTTGAGTGTCCCGCTTGAGTGTCCTCACACCTTGTCGAAGGCTCTGTGTGCGGTGCATCCCTGCAATCCGAATCACCATGAGCGTTTCCCGCTTGGCCCATGTGACTCCTCCTCGGGCTTGTATGCCCCATGTTGCCAGAATCGCTTCTCCCAGTCGCATGTGTGCTTTGCGTTGGTCGTTCGTTCGAGGTTTGTCTGTTCCCCGTTGAACTCGCTCTACTGTTCGGGCCCCATGCTGTATTACCCCTTGTGGCATAGCCTGATGAACTGCCCCTGCCTCTAGTGGATCCATACGTCTTCCTCCTTTGATGCTCATTGAAGTTCACCCTCGGTTCCCTGCTGGGACCTCCCGAGTTCGGCTCTCCTTCTTTTGGTCCACTCTTGCTGCTTAGTAGCCCGTCCAACCTATCCATGATAGCCTGAGTTCGCCTCTCCATCATCGCATCTATCTTTGTGTCAAGAGACCCAAGAGACTGCTCTTGCTGAATTCTTAACTTCTCCATGTCGGCTCTTAAGCGTAACTCCCTCTGTTCCGCCTCTCTTGTCATTCGCGACAAGTTCCTCGTCATATGTTCGTCCGTTCTTTCTTTCAAGCGTTTTTCGCTTCTGCCAACTTCTTGTCTGTTGCGGTTTATTTCTTCCCGCAGACTTTCTCTTTCAATGTGAACTGCTCTTTCCAGTTCACTCATCCTTATCGACATCTGTTCATTTTGTTCTCCTAAACTGCCCACTATGTTGTTTAAGGCTTCCTCTAGTGCTGCCCCGTTATCCATGAGTGGCGTCACTAGTGGTGGTGTAACTCTGTCGGTCCCAGGTAGCTTCGTGCTGGTAGAGATCCGGGCCTTGGCTCTCTGTCTTGACGTTTTATCATTATCTATTTCAGGATCCGCTAACGCGTTGCCTAGCCCTCTGGTTCTACTCTCTCCAGTTTGTGGCTCTGAACTTGTCCTAATCGCGAAGTCTTTTGACTGGCCTGGTGTGTTTGCCTCTTTGCTTATCGTTGTCACTACACCAAATTTGTCCATGGTTCCAGTCTCTCCTCCGACGTATGCCTCGTTCTCCTGGATCGAACTGTTGAGGCTGACCTGAGATCCAAAGTCCCCTTGCTCTTCTTCATCCTCTTCCTCTTGGGATTCACCGTCATTTCCTGCTCCTCCTCCCATGCTGAATGGAAAGATGTTTCCGAAGGTGTTCTTCATTCTTTCTGAGAATGATGATGACGTTGTTTGTTTCCCCGTTCCGCCTGCCATCATAGTGTTGTCTGTCGGAGATCTTCTAGTTGCCGTTACTTCAGTTGAGATGTCGGACAGTTCCGACATCTCCTCTCAATCCAATGTCCCGGTGGAAGTGGCAAAATCATGGCCTTGTTCTACCGGAGTAGATTCACTCGCCAGCCTTCTGCCTCTCCCTTCCAGTCCATTTACTCCCTGGTTGTCGTTCATGGTATGGTCCGTACTGACCTCCACTTCTAACATAGCTTTTCGCTCTTCTGAGGTCTTTTGACTTCTCGTTTCAACCATTCTGCCTGAAACCGTCCCCTCTTTATCGGACCGGGTTCGCTTGATCCAATCCACAAAAGGATCGGTCATCGTTTTTCTTTGCTTTTCAGGTATGAATTTCCTAGAGCTATTACCTCGTTTTGGTATCCTTGACTTGTCTAGACTCATTCTCTATTTGTCACTTCTTAATGCCTGTACACTTAATTCGATTGCTAGTGACCTTATAGTTCGATTACCAATAATAATGACACAACACAATAAATTTCACCAGATTCTACTAAATAGTGACCACGAATCCCTGTATGTTGTCAGAGTACAGTTTGTATAAAATTTATTCACACTAGCCGATTATCGGTCCAAAGATCTGGAAACTAGCACAATATGATGTTATCAGTCAATTTAAAAGATAGTGTAGTCACTACCCAATCAAGCACAGTTTAGGTTGATTTAAAATCAAAAACAAGAATTATATATTGACACAATATGAATGTATATATAAAAAAAACGTATGTGTCTTGTACTCTTAGTCGGTCGCAGTACAATAGTCGAACCTGTCTTTTAAAGAAAAAGCTTTCCCTGCTTGGTGCTGCACCAAACAGACAAAACTTTGAAGGCAGTAATTTTCTCAAGTGGGCGTCTATTGCACCCACCGAGTACTGTGTTACCTATCTGCCTTCGGACTGCCCGAGCTAGACCTACTAAAATCCTCAGGGCAGTCACTTTTCCCAAAAACGTATTATGTTTCAATCCACACCAATGAGTCACGCTCTTTTTAATTTAGACTTAGTGTCGCGAATATCCGAGTTCGGACCTGTTTTGTATTAGTCTGGTTCTTTCTGAAAGGCAAGTTACCAGTGCAGTCACTGATACCTAGCCTGTGTATTAATAACCTAATACCTCTCGCTTTTTAGTCTTTCTTTCGTTTACCTAAGTCCTTAATAAAATAATACCCCTCCGGATTGGCGCAAATAGGACCCTTCCGGACTGTCAGAATATGGACCCCTCCGGATTGGGACCCCTCGGATTTAGCAACTATAAGACCCCTCCGGATTCGAACCCCTCCGGTTTTGTGGAAAGTAGACCCCTCCGGATTCGGACGCCTCTGACTTTGAAAAATTTCGACCCCTCCGGATTGGGAGCCCTTAGCTCTGTCAAAGTAGCTTTTTGTAGTTTTCTTAATTTCAGCTTGTACCCCTCCGGATACGTTCTGCGTAGCTTTTATGCTGTTTGAATTAACTGGGAAGGGTATAGGGTCCTTTCCTAGACCCCTCCGGATTGAAGTTAAGGCACTTATTTGACAATTCACACTAACGGTGAAGGGTCTTATCACTTGCCTAATTTCGACTCTATTATGGTTGTCTTGTGCCTTCAGCCCTCCCTTTTTGTCTAGAACTGTCCTAAATTACTTAGTTCAATCGCTATCAACTTTTGGTAGGGGTATAAGGGTTTTTCAGAAAAATTTATAAAACGTGAAGGGTGTACCCCTCCGGATTTGTGTAATTTGCTAAAAACAATCTCAAAAAATTTTCACGCTCGTTTTTCCGAAAAATTTCTGATACTATTAGTAAGCTCAGCTAATTTCTGATCTATTGGTACCAAGATCAACTCGATATGCTCAGTAGTTCCTAAGTTATTAACCAAAACGTCTTTTTTCCAAACTCAAAAAATTTCTTCTCTTATAGGTTCCGCCTAACTTTTTCCGCAAATCTGGTCCTTTCGACCTAAAAATTATTGATCCGAGCTCAGAAGGCCTATACTCTTCTAGTTCAATGCAAAAGACCCGATCTAAAACGCTTTTGTAGAAAAAATTTGCGAAAAACTATGCTACCTGGACCCCTCCGGATTGATGAATCCACCAAATCAAACACGTTATGTTCGATTTCTCTGCAACCCGGAAGGCTTTCGGGTAGCGGGTTTTAAAACTCGTAGATTCACCAGTGGACGTTGTCCGATCAACTATTTTTACTGTCCTAACTCAAAGATTTCAAAAAATTTTCTGGTTTTATAGTGTTTCTTACTATCAAAAATGGGAAAATTTGGTTTTTTGTACCAAACTAGTTCCAACCACTTCCGAACTAAAGTTAACCGGTTCTACCTATTACAGTAGTGCAGTTACGATGTAACACACTAACTTAGCGCTTTTTTCCGTTTCAAAAAATATCGATATCTCAAAAATCGCGACTTGTGGGGGAATCAAAATATCGCTATTTTGACCCTAAAAACCGGTCTGTTTTCGTTGTTTTTCACTGAAAAACGATATAAGACTATTAATATAGGCTATATAAGTAATAATATTAGTAATACTATACCCCTCCGGGTTTGTTTATTATCCGAATTAAGGTGCTTAACTCGGATATTCGCAGTTCGGTGAAGGGTCACTACAGTGCAGCACTGTCGAGCCCCCCACAGATTACTATCTTCCTTTTTGTACCAAAAGGGATACAAAAATTGTTAACGATACCCAACAGTCGATTGTTGTTGTCGTTGAGCCCCTTCTTGTTGCTCCTTGAACTGCTTGCCGGATCGGTCTTCACCCAAGACCCTTCCGAATTGAGCGCAAATCAGTTGACCCCTCCGGATTGAGCGCAATTTATCATTAACGTGCTTAAATGCTCAAATAACCCTACAGTACAAGCCTCACAAACGGGCCTCAAAATTGATCGTAACGATCCTGACTGATATAAATGCCTGTAACAACAATATATCTATCAACAACAAACGGGGGGGGGGTTGAATCACATCTTGTCTGGGGGGATGATTTCTACTGATTTTTTACTTTTTTTTATTGTTTTTGGTTTTTTCGGTTATTTTTTATGTTTTTTGTTTTTCTTGGGTACTATGCTACTTTTTGTTCGGTTTTACTTATATCTTTAAGTGTTTTTGGTCACCAACCACTCAGGGGACGAGGGGACGGCCGATCCCCCCACCCTTCCTGGTTCGTGAATTTTCGGTCTTAACTAGGTTAAAAAACTATTCACGGCAATTCGGAAGGCCTCCGCGTTCCGAACTACCCTTCCGCCCCGGCGGTTTAGGCCTATTAAGGGCGTTAATGTGAGCATCCGCTCGGCGCGGAGTGCTCGTTAACGGTTCTGCCGGTCATGATGTTAAAAAAGAATAACACCCAGGAGCGCCATAAAAACATACATGTAACATTCGCCCGGAAGATACATATCGACGGATAACAAAACTAAGTCTTAAGACGACTGGCTAGCGTCTAAACAGAGCTTTGCATGTTTTTCACCGTCTCTACCAAGCCAGTACTTTTCGGTGGTCTTTCCTACATCAGGCTGACAAAAACGTTACTGTTCTCCGGCTTCGACCAGAACGCTCAAATTAACTGAATTACATGCGAAATTAGTGAGCTCATGGCTGGGTCTCTGTATCCCCAGACCACGAGGTCACTCCTAAAAACAGGGCTACTACTTATCATATTACTATTGTTTTTGTTCAGTAGATAAAAATCATCATCTCCATCGAAGATGGATCAACCCTTTCCCCCAACTCCTAGCACCTCATCCTTGTCAAAACTAATCAAAATATCAGTTAAATTCAAGTCAGGACATGACAGGATGCTAAAAGTTTATGTGAGTTAACAAAAGTTTCCGTCCCGAGACCCTTCCGGATTCTTGAATCCGCCGAATCAAGCTCCTTACTCTTGATTTCTTGCTGATCCGGAAGGCTGGTTCTCACCCTTCACCGTTGTTGGCAACGGCCTTGCAACTATTGTAGCAGCACAATAGTTGCAACTCGGAGCGTTCTCTGCTATTCTGTAGTTCGTTGTCGTTTTCCAATCTCGATTTTCGTACTGTTCGCAATCGCAGATAAAAGTTGTTCTGTTTTTTACTCGCTTTTTTGTTAAAATGGCCGTTTCAGCATTTCTCAGAAATGTGACGTCATCATTCGAATTTTTGAAAATTTAAAATACTAGAATATTCTAGCCCTCACCGTTTGGCTAAACGTTCCAATAACGTCGCTAATCCTTCGAAATCATCAACTCGGAAGGCTTACTGCTCAAAATTCGAATCCTGCATAAATTGTATTTTGGCCATTCTGGTCGAATGTCACACCATGAGCTCACTATTTCTGCATGTAATTAAGTTAATTTGAGTGTTTTGACCGAAGCCGAAAGCAGTAACGTTTTTGTCGACGCGATGTTAGAAAGACCACCGAAAGTACTGGCTTGGTAGAGACGGTGAAAAGCATGTAAAGCTCTGTTTAGACGTTAGCCAGTCGTATTAGGACTTAGTTTTATTTTCCGTCGATATGTATCTTCCGGGCGAATGTTACATTTGTGACAGTATGTTAACTCTGTTGTTGTATTTCAGTGATATGTGTCCGGTGGGGTTTTAATTAAAGTTCTACAAACCAGTGTTTTACATGGTAGCAGGAGGTAGTTGATGGCAAATACGAGTTATAAAACCCCGCCGCAATGGAAAGATGAAATGTCTTTTGAAGCATGGAAGACAGAAGTGGATGTTTGGAATGCTATCACAGATTTAGCTGACGGGAAGAAAGGCCCTTGTGTGGCTTTATCACTTGGTAGTTCGAAACGTGAGATTGCCATGTCTATTCCACTTGATGAACTGAAAGCTAATGATGGGCTCACTAAGGTTCTTGCGCAGTTGAAGTTATCATTTGGGAAGGATACTGCAGACCAGTTATTTTCGGATTATGAGAAGTTTGAGACTATTCAACGGAACAGTATGCCTATAAATGACTACATCACCGCTTTCGAGAGTGCGAATCAACGATTAGTGAAACATGGGTTGGAATTACCTGATGGTATCTTAGCTTGCAAGCTATTACATTGTGCTGGTTTGGATGATCGCGATAAAAAGTTGGTTTTGTCGGCGACAGGAGACATCCAGTTTGTTAACATGAAAAAGAGTTTGAAGCGTATTTTTTCCACTGAAGTTTCTCAGAGGAACTCGTGTGCTCCGGTTGTGAAAGATGAACCGGTTTTTGCTGCAACAGGTGGTTTTCAACCAGGAGGATGGATTATTTACAAGCTTTAGTTGAGCGTGAAAAAGTCGATACCCATGTTGTGTTCGGTGGTGGTGAGCGGATCAAAGTTGAACATAAGTGTTTCATACCTGTTAAAATCGGCAATGTTACTTGTTTTCTCGGAGTATTGGTTATTCCCGGTCACTTGCCGTTATTGATTAGTGTTGCGTCGATGACTAAAGCAAGATTTAGTATTGATTTTCACACCAGTATGTTGAGTACATCAGATGGAGGAAAAATCCAGTTACAATGTTCGAAAACTGGACATTTGTTGCTGGATATCAGTTTTGGAAATGAAGAGTTCTGTTGCCTGAGTTCTGGTAATTTGAACTCTCAGCAAGTTATGAAGTTACATCGTCAGTTTGCTCATTGTGGTTCGACCAGACTAGAGAAGCTAATAGCGAAATCTGGTGCTAAAGTAGTGAATTGCACCGTTGCTGAAGTCGTACGTGACTGTGAAGTTTGCCAGAGGTTCGGACGAGCTACTCCGAAGCCAAGTGTGTCTTATCCTATCAGTATGGAATGGAATAATACTGTGGCTATGGATTTGCACGAGATGGCCCAGTCGGGACACACTTTGTGGTATTTACACGTGATTGACTTGTTTAGTCGTGTTAGTGCAGCTGTGTTCATTACAAACAAAAGACCGAGTACAATTATTGAAGGTTTTCTTCGTTGTTGGTGCTTGGTTTACGGATATCCGAAAGCTGTTTTAACTGATAATGGTGGTGAGTTTGACAATGCTGATTTTCAATCATTTGCTCAAAATAATGATATTATCGTGAAGACTACGGCAGCTTTTTCACCCTGGTCCAACGGCGTTGTTGAGCGGCACAACGCAGTTCTTACAGACATGCTGGAGAAATTACTGGCCGATGAATCAGTTTCTTTGAGTAAAGATATTGTTTTACAGCATGCCGTTTTTGCTAAAAATAGCTTGGCTAACAACGATGGCTTCTCACCGTTTCAAGTCGCGTTTGGTTTTGGACCGCATGTCCCATCTGTTCTTACCAATAAACTGCCAGCTTTGGAATGCGAGACCACTTGCGAAGTTGTAGCGCAAAACTTGAATGCGTTGCATAAGTCTAGAAAATTATTTATCGAAGCTGATTGCAGTAATCGCATCAGACGGGCTCTCAAAGCCAAAGTAGTGACTGACAAAGGGCCATTTGTTACTGGGAATAGCGTGTTTTATAAAAGGGACGGAGAACTGAAATGGCGAGGTCCTGCAAAAGTTATCGGTCAAGAAAGTAGTGTTGTTTTTGTGCGACATGGTGGCCGTGTTGTAAAAGTACACACTTCGCGATTGAAACGATGTGCAGATCAGTTTCAACAGATGTCAGAAGCAGAAGCTGGATTCGAGGAGAAAAAGGAAGTTTTTGGCGACAGTGGTTCAACAGACGCTGATCGCCAGGTTGTTGTTGATGAAACTGATGATGAAGGCGAAAATACAGCTACAATTGAACCTGGTATCGAAAAAGGACTCCGTATTGATGTACCAGGCGATACAGCAGTTAATTGTGTTCCAAACGACGTTGCTGAGACTATTTCTGAGGATTTATCACGAGAGTGCTTGAAACCTGCCGCTGGTCGACGGATTCGTTTTGTTTCACGCCAATCTGGGTTTGAAGGAGAAGAAATTGAAGCGATTGTCAAAAGCAGAGGAGGAAAGTCGACAGGTGTTCATAAAGACTGGTGGAATATTGTTTATGAATCTCCCAAAGAAATTAAAGGGAATTTGGATTGCGTTGACGTGTCAAAACTGGAGGATGTAGAAGTCAGTGCTCTGAACGCGACTGCAGATGTCTATTTTGAAGCGAAAATGGATGAAATGAAGAGTTGGAAGAAAAACGAAGTATTTGAGGAAGTTATCGACGAAGGGCAAGAATATCTGTCCTGCAAGTGGGTGCTCACTCAGAAGCCAGATAGAAAGAAAGCACGACTCGTAGTTAAGGGTTTTGAAGATCCAGATCTTCATAACGTCATAAAGGATTCTCCGACTTGCTCCAAAGATACTTTCAGGATAGTAGTATCACTCTGTGCCTCCAAGGCGTGGAAATGTAATTCGATGGATATAAGAACGGCGTTTTTACAAGGAAAACCTCTTACCCGTGATGTATATGTTATGCCACCGCCGGAAGTTGGATTATCGGGGAAACTCTGGAAATTACGAAAATGCGTTTACGGGCTTGTTGACGCGGCTCGACACTGGTATGATAAAGTTAAAGACGAAGTATTGGCCACAGGATGCTGTGTTTCAGAGTTTGATCCGTGTTTGTTTTACAAGAAAAATCAAGCGGGTGAAATAGTTGGACTGTTAACTACCCATGTTGACGATTTTTTGTGGGCTGGCACCGAACAGTTTGAATATTCTGTGATGAAGTCGCTTGACGTGGTTTTCGACATCAGATCGACAGAGACAGCTCCATTTCGTTATCTTGGGTTTGACTTATCGCAAACGGAAAGAGGAATTAAACTGGACTTATCCTCGTATGTAGAAGAATTGCGGGAGATTATTGTGCCAAAACATGATTTTGTGGTCAACAAGTTTGCTAGGCGTGATATGCGTGCTATTCTGGGGAAGTTACAATGGGTCGCATCACAGGTTCGTCCTGATGTGTCTTTTCAAGTATGTCAATTGCTTGGTTCGTCCAAAGATTGGCAGCGCTCACATTTCTTAGCTGTCAATAAAATTGTGAGAAAATTGAGGTATTCTGCATCTGATTCATATTTGATGTTCGAGAATCTTGGAAGTGCAGATGAGTGGAAACTGAACGTTTTTACCGATTCTTCTCTTGGAAATTTGCCTTGTGGTGGCACCCAGTCCGGTTATTTGGTCTTTTTACAGGCGTCTGACAAAAGACCTGCTCTTTTGAGCTGGAAGTCTCAGAAACTGAGACGTGTTGTCAGGAGCACTTTATGCGGAGAAACAATTTCTTGTGTAAATGCAGTTGATGCTGCATTTCTTTGTCAAAAGATTATTTCTGAGTTAACGGGGGAAAATGTCAATATTCGAACATATACGGATAATCTTTCTTTAGTGCAAAACGTTTTCTCAACGAAAGTTCAGAAAGACAAGAGACTGAGAGTGGATATAGCGTATTTGCGTTCTTTGATCAATGATGGAATTCTACACCAGTTAAAATGGGTTCCTACAGACGAGGAATTGGCAGATTGCCTAACAAAGTTATCTCCAAAGTCGTCGGAAAGTTTGCAACAATTTATGTTGGGCCAGAAAAGTATTTAGTTATATCGAGTGACTGCTCATGATAATATTTTTCTTGCCACCAGAAAGTCTCCGTATAGCACTTGTTATTCCTTTCTTGAGTTATTTTCATTACTCTCTTTTTGTTCACAGCTGGATAATTCGTTACTGGACAACTATTCCAATATTCAGTAATCCATTCGCCGATCATTGATGATCCATGCGAACTCAATAAGAAAGTCTGGGGAATATGTGACAGTGTGCCATTCCGCCGGATGACACAGTATAACCTTCCCGCGACGGAAAAAAAAGTGACTAAAGGCCTTACGAACAGAAAAGTGTTGCGACGGAGGGTCAGAATGTTCTGGAATTTTTATTTTTAAAATTTCGATTTGAAGGAGAACATTTCTGAGAAATAGAAAAAAGACGGCCATTTTGAATAAAATAGAGAAAGATCAGAACGACGCCATATTTTGTGACGAACGGTTGTATCCGAGACGAGAAAATTACGGAGCCTCTTATCGTGGCAATAACACACGATAAGGACCTTAGTGACGGATATTTGTGGAGACGGAGGCTTCAGTGGGGGGAAGAGAAATACCACGGAACCCTCCCGGGACACGAAATATAGGAGATAAGAGTGTTGTCTCAAGAAAATCACGGGAGCGGAGGCTTGGTCCCCCAGAGACTGTTATATGTGAAGGGACTGTGTAAACTAGCCATAACAGTTGCTGTAATGTCCTAGATCTGAATTAAACACCGTTATTATTTAATATTTCAGAGCATGAGTAGATAGAGAAAGGAAAAGGTCAATCCATCTCCAATGGATTTAATATAAAACTGTCACACAAAAACATATAGAAATAGGTGGTTCGAGCCGTGTTTTTAATGACAATCACGTAGTCTGAGGATCCGAGACTCAGCTATGTGGTTGTGTTCG
>NW_026971548.1:0-11180 GCF_963678635.1 Symsagittifera roscoffensis | reverse complement strand
ATAAAAAGCAATTAAAACATTGAGTGGGTGTCAATTATTTATTCAGCGCGTTCGGGTAACTAAAAGGAAGCGAAAATCGGGTACAGGCAACAGCTAAGACATGGTAACAATGGTAAGAAAAGTTATCAATGTGATCGGGCTGATATTGTTGCGTTTATCTCAGTCCCGAGACTCTTGTTTCTGGAAACGCCTGTCGGATATAGGCGCAAAAGCGTGTCCATTGCCAGGCCACTTGGAGAAAAACCACCTGCTTCTGGCTATCAATCTTTCCCAATTTTTAATTGTTCTCAAATGCACGGCTCCTTCATCGTGATTACTTTGTTTCTTCTAACGGTTTTCTAGCCATCAATCTTTCTCGTTTTTCAGTTTTTCTCAACGTCGCGGCGCCTTCATCAGTATTACAGACCATTCATTTTTTATTTCATCTGCTTGCAATAATTTCAAATCACGCCAAAACAAAATGTCTTGTGACAAAGCGATGCTTTGAGTTCCAGCTACTTATGAACCATTATAATTTTACTTCGAAAAAGTTGAAGAACATTTCTACAAAATTGACAAAAAATAAAAAAATTATCAATTTCTTTCCCTAAAACGCAGAGCCAAATTTTGAATCTATCACATGAAATTGAGACCAATTAGCACGTTTCTTTTTATTTTGCCAAGACATGTGAGCAAGACTACTAATACGCTGCCTATAATATGTGATAGTAGAAGTGTTATGACATATTTTACAAGGCAATGTAACCGGGCAAACTGTACTTATGCGGGCAACTGTAACCGTGCAACTAATAATTTAACTAAGTTTTCGAAGTAAAATTAAACCAAAAAACTCCATTTTACTCAAGTGTGAACAAGTTGAGTTCTCACGTTTACATGTTGATAAACTAGGAATTTATTTAACATGGCTAGGGAGTTAGACTTTGAATAGAACTGCATTATATCAATACAAACTGGTCTGGTTAATGTTAATTAGGATAGTTAGTCGGCGGTCAGGTATCCAACAATTCAGGCGGTCAGGCCCACATATTCAGCTTCTCTGAGATTTGAGAGAAACTTTTGGTTGAGTAACCGCTGGTAGACCCCGGAGGATGTCAAAAGAATTGGTTCTAGAATGTTTTTTAGACAAATTATTGACGTACAATTGATAAATTGATCTTTCACTTCAGTGGATCCGCAAGACGCTACGCTTCCTTTATTTTCAGTACTTTTTGGTATTTTGGGTTGTTTTGTATCCCCGTTCGGACTTTTTTTCTTGCCTTTTCCTTCTGCAGAAAGTATTTCCCGCTGAAACATTTCTCGGTCTGGAACAAATCGGCATCAACAACCAACTATTTCAACTCACATTTCTTTGCAAATTTGTCATTTCGACTCCCTCACAGAACGATAACTCCAACATAGTAACGGTTTTCAAGTTTTCAACAATCCCCATCGACGACAAGCATCAGCAGAACTACGAGTGGAACAACGTTAGTCACATTGACTTGACAGAAACTTTGAAGCAACTTAAACGCTCTCGAGCTTCTCGTCTACGGGTAGTAACCAGATACTACAATGAAGCAAACCCGATCATTCAAAATCACTAAATTCTTATTGAAACAGGCGTACCGGGACTTGAGCAACTTGAGAACCAACATCAGCAAGAAACAGGTACAGCTATCAAACTCCAATAGCAAGATACAAGAAGTCATAGCAGATGAGCTGCCACTAGAATTTGACATGCAAGAAGCAGAAGATTTGGAAGTCAAATATGAACAGCACGTTATCACTTTCATCAGTTTCTTCACAGGCTCAAAACACAGACAAGAGTTTCTACAGGTGACAGACGCTCAACAGATGTGAACATTAACTTGCCAAAACAATGTTGGCTGTATTCAAGAATAGCCAAAGAATCAAGAGCTACAGCTTTTGGAACCTTACCTGACTGGAGACGCGGACAAGTTGCTATATAAGATAAAAATTACGGATGACAATTTTGACATCTTAAAAAAAATCCTGTAGAATTGATACAAAAAATGTTTAATTGTGCGGTCGAATTTGCTTGAGATCTTTGAGCACCGTTCCTTGACAACAGAAAACTCTAAAGACCTTCAAACGCTCATCGAAACAACAGAGGAACACCAAACCACTTTACGCAACCGTAGACAACCAGCGGATTAACAGGACATTTTGTTCGTCTAGCTTCTGACGGAACGGTTTCTCATTAAGACACGAAAAAAAGGGAACTTTTAACGCCAGGAAGAGAACCAGCTCATGAAGTTTCTCGAAGAAAGATGCCAACATCATCATTGCGATCGACAACGATTGGTAATCGACACCTCGACAGGAAAAAAAAACACGACACAAAAAACGTTTCGGACAAAAATAGCTACCTTACACATGGAAAGTAACACGATACAAAAAACGCTTCGGACAAATATTGTTCCATTAGACAAAGACAAAGGCGAGAGTTGTGAAAAAAACCGTGGGATCAACCGATGCTGCAATTATTCAATCTTGTCAATCAATGATAGATCTCAACTGATCAAAGTAAAACGGCTGTGCTTCAACTCAACTGCTTTTGACCTGGATATCAAACCGCGGATTTCGAGGGAGTCGAGGAAGTTTTATATAAAAAAACTGTGGATACTAGAGGAGCATAATTGCGCGGAACATTTCAAAGCTTGTTGTAAAACTGCCATTCAAAGAGGAAGTTGGACAATTTGGAGCCTCAAAAAAGCAGGCTCGCAGAACACTACAAGATTTACTTTTTCGTTTCAAAAGGAACCCTGAGCTCTACTAATAGTACAATAACTTCATCAATGAGTTTATCAACCTTGGCCATATGGTATTCCAGACTACTAATTAGTGCGATCGCACTATAACTGTTTATACATGCGACATCATTGCGTTTTTTTTATTCAAGCACGACAACGGGGCTTAGAGTGGTTTTGGCCGCATCAGCAAAGACGACATCTGAAGTATCAGTCGACAAACTGGTGATTGGATCTACAGTTTAAAAAGACTTCATAAGCATTTTTAATTCCTTCCCGAATGCAATAAATAGTTTTCTCAGCCGACGTTGCAGTTATGTACCACCAGGTGGATTAGGAAAAAGAAGAAAGAAACTTTCAACGAAAATTGTGGATACATCAAAACTCGACAGAGTTTAACTAATGCCGAATTACCAGAGTAACTTATGGAATCGCCTCTTCAGCTTCTCATTCGATAGAGCCGTTAGTTATTATCAAAGCACTTGGAATTAAACGGAACCCAGTGCCGGATCTTCATAGCTTTGAAGTTAAATTGGACAAACGGTCTCCAGTTATCATGTAGTTCTATGACCCCCTGGATGGCTTTTGCCTACGATATTTCAATTGAAATTTTTCATAATTTTCTTGTTGATGGGAAACAATTCTTGGGATCGAACTATGTTAACCACACTGCAGGAACACTATGGACGCCTTCGGCAGAAGTTAAAGGAACTGGAAGACATCAAGTTGCTCTGCCGAGTTCTTCTGCCAGAGACAACCAAGGCCTTCAACTTCAGGTTTTCTGTGTCATATCAACTACGGCAAATGAAGTGTCGTTTGTATGCGACAAGAAACCAGCGAAGTTACAGCACACGTTAAAATGCTGGACACAAGTTACACAAAAACACAAGTTACTCCAAGTAAATGCAAGTTCTCTGGCAGAAGAGATTGCTTTGCCAAATTCTTCTGCCAGAGACAACCAAGGCCTTCAACTTCACGTTTTCTAAGATTTATAACTACGCCATAAAAAATTGTCTTTTCTATGCGACAAGAAACCAGCGAAGGTGCAGCACACGTTAAAATGCTGGACGCAAAAACACATCTTACTCCAATTATATGCATTTGTGTTCCTCTCATGGAACTTCGTGAAGCCCTTCTCGGAGCAACCTTGTGCAAGCAAAAGAAGCCGCCATCAGCGACAAGTGGTTTATCATGCCAGGATCTTAGACTACATGAGTAGTTTTGCCAAAAACGGCAGAACTCAAACCACGCTGGATGATCAAGCGGCGGTCGAAACGTAGAACACGCAACATTTCTTACAGGGATGCTAGTACCTGAGATGGTATTGGCGCACGAATAGGTTTGCAGACCGAATAAAGCGTTAAGACCTCATAAGTTTATGGTACAAAGACAGGTATTGGTACAAGGGTAGCTTAAGAAGTTCCGATTTAATTCAAAAGATAATGGTATCAGTACCCGGGTTGGTAATGGTAAAAATGCAAGATTGCTGACGGTTGGTAGCCGCGATGGTATTTTGATGAGGTCAGATATGCGGACAGAGATAAGACTGACGACCAGAGGAGTCAAGGTACAAAAATAGGAAATGGTACAGGAGCAGGTGTTCGCGCAATGGTTGGTATTGTTAATGCTATGGATACTGGTCATGCATCAGTAGGGGTTCTAGTGATAGTACAGGTATAAGTCCAGATAAATTTTGCGTAAAGACAACGAAATACAATCATATGGGTTGTTCTTCACGGGTACGTTCATTATCAGCTCTATCAAATCATGATTTTTGTTGCACGGACCAACATGCCGCTCACAGTTATCACACAAATTGCCGAGAGTAGATTCTATCCCAGCAGAGGCGACGAAACAAGGAAGAAGCACATATGAAGACAGTAGATCTGTTTTAATGATAAAAGGGGAAAAAGAGAGCAGATTTTCAATTTCAGATCTGTTGAACAGGTTTAAATTGCTTTCGAAAATCTTCAGGATCTTAGGTTATGTCAAGAGGATTGCCAAAAACTGCAGAACTCAACCCATGCTGGATGATCACGTGACAGTCAAAACGTAGCATGCGCAACAACTCAAATAGGGGGTATTAGTACTCGGGATGGTATTGGCATAAGGATATGTGTTCGGACAGTAGAAAGCGATAATGCCCGGGACGTTTATGGTACAAAGACAGGTGTTGGTTTAAGGGTAGGTTTTGCTAGTGAGAAATTTTGATTAAATTCGAAAACTACGGTATCCGTACCCCAGCTGGTAATGGTAAAACGCAAGACTGCAGACGAATGGTATTCGCGATGGTATTTGGACGAGGTCAGGTATGCGGCAGAAAAAGCAATGATAACCACAAGTGTCAAAGTACAAAAACACGTGTTGGTAAAGGAGCAGGTATATACACAATGGTTGGTATTGGTAGTGCTATGAATACTGATAATGCATCAGTACTGGTTGGTAGTGTTGGTAAAGGTACAGGACCGGATTAAATTTGTGCCAACTAAATTTGCACTTATCGGGTATTTTCATCATCAACTCTATCAAATCATCATTTAACTGGCCGAGAGCAGCGTCTATCTCAGCAGAGACGACGAATTAAAAAGAAGTACAAATGAAGTCAGTAGATCTGTTACAATGGTGACAGCGGAAAAAGAGAACAAACTTTTAGATCTATTGACCAGGTTTTTACTGCTTTCGAAAATTGCCAGGATCTTAGGCTATATCATGAGTTTTGTCCGAAAATGCATAACTCAATCCCCGTTGGATGATCAAGCGGCAATCAAAACGTAGTATACGCCACAATTCTTACAGTGATGCTAGTACCCGGGATGGTTCTGGCACAAGGATATGTGAGTGGACCGTAGAAAGCGATAACGCCCGAGAAGTTTATGGTACAAAAACAGGTGTTGGTACAGGGGTAAGTTTTGGTATTGAGAAAATTCGATTGAATTTGAAAGATGACTTGTTCCTTGTTTATCTTCACGTCAGGAGCGGTTTTGTAACGTGCTGTTTGTGGTGTCATCAGCGTGACGGAGCTCTTCTCAATGAAGATCTGGATGTTTTGCTCTTCGAAGAAGTTCAAAAACTCTGTGAGATACTCCGTCTGTTTTTCTGCCATTGCTGGAATGTCAGTGCTGAGAATGAGGGAAGTGAAGTTGACTGCATAGGATTTATTCTTGATTTCTTGAGTATGGGTTGGTGAGTCTGCAACGTAAGAGAGGAAGAGGAGTGGCGACAAAACTGAACCCTGTGTCACTCCTAAACGTACTATCCGTGCTTTGGAGCGTGAGTCACGAAACAGAGTCCTTGCTTGTCGTCCCACAAGGAAGTTTGCGAGCCATACTTTCGTAACACCGGGTTGAGTGGTCTTGTTGATGAGGTCGAGGAGCTTGGAGTGATTAACCTTGTCGAAGGTTTTCGACATTCTATCGCGACTAACAGAGTCCTGCCGGTTGATTTTTTTCTGTTGAAGCCGTTGAAGATAGCTGTCGTGATGTCACAGAGAGCAGTGACTGTCGAGTGCTTGGATCAGAAGATATGTTGGTGGGTGGAGAAGTGGAGGTGTTCTGTGATGATGGGTTGCATGCACTTCTCCAGGTTCTTCGAGGCTGGACAGAGCAAGGAGACGGGTCTATACGAGTTGCTGATGCCTGCGTCTTTGGCCTGATTCCAGCAACGGAATGATCGCTGAACGATTTCCAAATTGCTGGATTCTGGCATGAGCTGAGCAACAAGTTGAAGATCTTTGTGAGGTAGTTAATTGCATTTGTTCCGAGTTTTCACATGTGGGTGGTCAAGATGTTGCATGTGCCAAATGCTTTAGAGTTTTTCCCGTTTTTATTGCTGTTTTTACTCGTTTGGAGGTAATAACTGGCAATCATTAAGAGTTTGTTCCTTATGCTTCTTTTTAATTCTTTAGTCTTGTGGTTTATTGGTCTTGCGTATTGTTGATTGAAAGCCTTGTTCATACTGCTGGCGTCTTTGATCTGTTTTTTGTTGAATCTATTTCACTGATTTGCAGGAGCAATTTGTTTCTTTCCGGAAATAATGCCGATCGTCTTCCAGAGTTTGCTCAATTTGGTACTTCAGTCGAATGTGGCCAATTGCTCTCACCAATTTTCCATTCTATTCTTGAAATAAAGGAAATCTATCTTGGCGTTCATAACGGAGTGTTGGTTGTTTATTTTTGTCTCGTCCCTTTGCTTGATCAGGCGGGAGGCTTCTGGCTGAATGTTAGGTTTGACTTTAAGAATGCGGCCGGAGGGATTGATGTAAGGAGAAGCTGTGTTTAGTGTCTTCCTGAAGACTTTCTCTCCGCTGTGCGCTTCAGATGGTTCTTCTTCGCTCAGAAAGAGTTCTTCCGTTTCCTGTTCGAAGGAGTCCCAGTCGGCTCTGCTGAGTTTCACGAAGGTGCGCTTGGATGCTCCTTTTTCAGTTCAAGTTCAATGTTCATGGGAAAGTGATCTGAGCCCAGGGTGATCTCTGTTTTCCAGGAGAGCTCAGAGCATTGTGTGTCTTCCTGGTTGCTGGAGCTCCACAAGGAACTGTGTGCGTTCGCGTCCCCCACCGTGATTGTCTTGCTGCTAGAAAGGAGGTCTTGCGGGGACGCCTTGTTACCTTGAGGGCAGCTGCTGGAGGGAGGGATGTAGTAGTTGATGATGTTCAGTTCAACTTCGTTCATCTTGATTTTGACTCCCTGAACTTCTCTCGTACCGCGTTCTGCTGGTCCATGTCCAGGGTGTTGAACTCGACAGTTTCGTGAATGAAGGTCATGAGTCCTTTGGCACCTCCTTGTCCGCGGTCCCGTCGGATGGCGCCTGGGAATTTCGGCGTCTTGTTACGGTCTTGTTATTTTGTCTCTTGAAGGGCGGCAACTTTGATCTTTCTTGCTGCTAAGTATTTGCTGAGCTCTTTTGCTTTCTTCTGTGTGCCATTGCATTTCAGTTCTAGTAGCTTGAATTTCCCTTTCTGGGTTTGTCGATGGGTTTCTGCGGTGCAGGAGAGGCATCTCCAGTCTGGCTGTGAGAGGTATTCGGCTGTCTTGTAGAGGCCGCTGTCTTATAAATGTAGCCATTCTTTGCATTGGTTGCATCTGATTGTGTGTGCTTTCATCAGTCGGGAGCAGACGTTGCTGTTGATTTTCTATGCCGGACCGGTGCTGAGTTCAATGCCAGCCATCAGTAGTTGGAGCAGGAGATGAGAGGCTGGCGTTGTCTTCTCCATTACCAAAAACCCGGATTGAGTGGCTAATATGGTCCCTTTCTGAGAACTCTGTCGCTGTTGCGGTAGGATAAGCACCATTTCTCCAGTTGGAGACGGATCCACCACGAGTAGTTGGTTGCAGTTGGATCCACGTAATTCATGTCGGAGGACGCCTCCGCCTCATTAGTATGGATACCAAGAGGACTTGCAATGAATGGAACCCGTTCAAGGAAGTCAGAAAACATTTTGACTTATCTTACATGGCAAAACAGCCGGGCAAACTGCAACTATGCTGGCTACTGTAACGGTGCAACTAGTGACTTTAACTAATTTGTGAAACTTAACCAGAAAATCGCTTTAATCAAGTCTGAACATTTTGCTTTTGCACCTTATTTGGTGATAAACTTAAAAATTATCTCAACTCGGCTTGGGAGCCAAAGTTTTGGAATAGAACTGGATTATATCAACAAGAAAAGTTCAAGTCTATTGGGAAAAAAAGTTACAACAAATTATCAAAATCTAAACATCTGAGTCCATTTGATTTTATAAAAACAAACGGACGAAACCTTTTGCAGAAGTTTCATAGAGACAGACACCAATTTGATTGTTCCAAATATTTAAAGAAAACGAAAAGAGGCCAAAAATATATGAACGGGTTGGCTTCTTCTCTCCGGATAGCGTTCGACTTTTTAACAAGTAGTTTTTTTGCAGAAATCTTTTACCATCCATAAAGTACGTAGTAGTATATTTTGAAGCCCAATCACGGGTCATCTGATGACCCATATGTTTGAACATAGGCTATGTAGTACACTAGCCCCACCATTTGTAAAAATTTAGAGAATAGCATTCCAAATATTTTAAGATAAGTTATCTATCAAAATTATAAGTTAGATTATAGGTTTCAATTGATATGCTGGTCAGTTTTTTTTGACGCTCCAATGTGATAAAATAGGGAAGAGACTACATAAGATAAGAGGGCTTTCGATTGGTCTATGTTTTGAGATACATCGTTTAAATTTTCTTATACAAAGACGATGATAAGAAAAAAATAATTTCAGTAGTTTTTTTAGAAAAAACTTTATGTTTTTGGAGAAATTTCCAAAATTCTAAAGCATTCGGAATTTTTTTTAAAGCTTTTTATGAGACTTTATAATATCATTAGCGAATAGAAACCAAAGACCGAATCGTAATTATAATGGTATAACAAAAATTGAAGTTTCCGGAGGTTGGCAACATCAGTTTATCGAGAGTAAAGACTACTGCATAAAATTTAGGGTTCTTACCTGAACGGAAAGCCTAGTAAAACTTATTTTTCAAATTGAATGCTACTGCAACCACTGCTAAACTGTATTTGAAGCTGCGGTTTGCTACTATTACTTCTGCACCAGTCACTAAAACCGTCCACATTGGTCGGAGCAAGATATTCAAAGGGGACAAGAGAAAAGAGAAATTGATGATATCGAGACAAGATAACTTTAAAAAGGCTACAACCTTCGCGAAAGGAGGAAATGAGATTAGTGGAAACAGTTTAAAACACTTTCTACAGTCAATAATCCTGTCAAGATAACTTTTTCCTACAAACCATCTCTATCTAAGGATGCACTATTTTTGTCTACGTCCAATGTGATTAGATAGTCCACGTTTTCAAATTTCACTCCAATGTTCACAAAAATTTTTGTCTAATGACGCATTGTAGAGTACTTGAAAAAGTATGCCAAAAAAACGACCTGTTGAAAGCATTGACAACGAATGTTAATTTCTAGACTCAGGTTAGAGAATGGCAAAGCAACACCTCCCTTCCTAATTTCTATTTGAGACATAGGTTTCAGGGTAAAACAAACTTTGGTTAGTTCTAGGGAACAGCGTATAGGAAATAATTCAACAACGTTGTTCCGTCTGTTATTGATGCTCGACAAGAAGGATACGAGATTTCTCTGTCTGCGGCTGCTGCTTAGACGATGAAGATCCTGAGTAACTCGTACAGGAATCAAATCATTATCAGATCCAAATACCCAAAACAACCATCTTAGCGATGAAGTGGCACACAAAAAATCATGGAGAAGTTTTTTAAGCTGTTAATTGACGTTGAACTGTTGAAATCAATTTTAGAACATCATTAGTTGAAAGTAAATATAATATACTTCAGCACCATACTTACAACAAAAAGGCCAAAACCAGTAGTTTTAAGTAAGTTGTCAATTGTCAGAAATAGCTTAAAGCCGATGTAAAGAAAAAAATTTTACCGCGTATATGCTGCGCTGTTCAGAAGATTCCTAGTAACTAAAATCCCGACTATTCAAAGAAGTTAGCTGAAGTGAAAATTTTTTTCTATACAGCAAGATGTTCTGCTGTTACCATAATATGAATTCGTCAAAGTCAAATATAACAGCAAGAGATCGACAAAGCAACTAAAGCAAGACTGAAAGTTTCTGGGGTTGGAAAACGAGATATTGGTGTAGCTATAAATTTGAAATCGATCAGCTATGAATTTAAAATCACCAGCCTTTTTAGCCGGAACACAGCGAAGAAGGTCTCAGTTATTTTCACCCACGAAGGCAAACTAAACTTGATGTAATGCATTTTATTGCATTGAATTTGCAGATTAAATGTATAGATTGTAGTAGAATTCGAGACGACGCACTGATTTACAGTTTTTTTTTTGTAATTCAATGTTTTTTCTCAAAAAAGAAACGTTATTTTCTTTTTGAAGTTCCAATTTGGTGTCACTATAATTTCAGAAAGTTTCAACATAACTTTAAATAATTAGAGTATTAATAAAAAAACTTAAGACAATGTCCTACACATTGGTTTGGAGCATTTTGAACATGGCTGTCTTGGCAAACTCAAGGCCGAATTAATTATCTTATCTTTTGTCTCAAACCTTGTGTCTTAATTTATGTTAAAAGCCTATTACCTAACCTTGAACAAAAAAAATTCAGTTTCTATCTTGTTACAAAGCTTGAGGTGCCGGAAACCTTTGAACCCATCTTAATACATTGGGTCCTAATAGTTATACTTGTATTCCGGGTGAAAAACCCACAAAAAATCGAATTTACATATTTACGTTTTTAATGACCACAGCTTACGTAAATTTCCACAAAAATTTTTTTAAGTTGTACCAGTGAAATTTGCTTCCGTATTCCATTTTGAAGGACTTGACTAGATCCAATTCTGTAAATTTACCTGAACGAGCTACAAAGCAAATTTCAGACATTTGGCAAAAATTTTTTCATATTTTTCCTT
>NW_026971547.1:0-16252 GCF_963678635.1 Symsagittifera roscoffensis | reverse complement strand
GTTTATGAAAGTATAATTTGCGTTGGCGAGGCCTGGAAACAGTAAAGGAGTGTTTTAGGGCAGCTTTTTAGGGAGTAGCTACAAAAATAAATTTGGTCAGCCTGAAAAAGTCAAAATCCTTTCCCAAAAAAAACCTAGATAATCCCCCCCCTCAAAAAAACGGCCTTTGCTTTTATTTATTTCCTAAAACTGCTGCGACTTTTCATTGAACATAGGTGACGGCCAAGAGGAATGGGGTTACCTACTACCCTTCCGTGTTCTTCTACAATAATAAGAGAGACGGCAAAGTGCTCTATCAAGGGAGACAGGACGTGGCTTCCCTCTACGCGGCAATAGATGAAGAACTCAAGTACGAAATGCCCAGACTCATTTCTGTGCAGAGCAATGACTACACACAGCTGGTGTTCGATAGAAATGCTGATGTGATTTTGCTGTTTTTACAACAGGCAAGTCGTAACCCAAAGTCGTGTCCAAATTTTTTTTTGATTGAATGATTATACAAGTGGATTTTTTTTTGCTTTCTTGGTAGTTCAAAAAGCTCTAAGCTTTGAAAAAAAGTTGCGCCGCTGCTTCTATCGAAAAAAATTGAGCATCTCATTTAGAAAATGTTATGTTCAAATCCTTCACGCAATAATTTCACGCAAAAATTCACTAGACAAAAGTGTCATTAAAAAATTGGACTTTGATTTGCCTATGTGTTTGCTTTTATAACAATTAGATGCGACAAAATAGCCTGAAAACGAATCGTCAAACTAAAAGTCAAAAGGTCAAAAACTGTCTTAATATTTTTGTTTGGGATCCTACCATCATTTCCCTTTTAAGCTACCTGTATAGCTAGTAAATGTTCTTCGGAACTTTTCAGGGGTGCCGAGGTTGTCTCAAAGCCGAAAAAGACATGATTGACCTCATGAAGGAATACCAGGAGCAATTCGGTGAACATCGGATCCGATTCCTCAAAAACGACGCCTCAGTTTCCAAAGTCCTGGCGAGGATCTACGATGTGTTAGACTACCCCTCAGTTTGGCTATTCCCTCGCATGTACAAAGAAGGAATAGCTCATAAAGGAATATTCAACAAGACTTATATGAGTCAGTTGATGGACTTTCAGTTTCTATACACCGATAACTGGGATTCGGATACCTTTGGAATGATGGGGAGAAATAGCGAAATCGAGAAAATCTTAGCCCCCCAGTTAGATTTTCTCCGAAAAGGCGACATAATGCCTTCTGAAATAGAAGTTTTGAACAATAAAGTGCGCGCTGTGTCATCGCCGAACCTTAGAAGAAATTACATGAACGCTCTAGAAGCTTTTCTACCCGATAGAGAGGGTTTGAAATCAATTGAAAGACGCCAAACTGTTGTTGAAGAGCGAATCGCGAGTAGCTTTGAGAAGAAAAAACACGACTACGAAGCAAATCAAAAATTAATTAACGAGTGGAATGTCTTGCAGTTTTTCAAGGATTACCAACACGATATTCCAGAACTGCGGAAAACGATTAAAGCGTCTAAAAAGGTGGAGTTATAAACAACTTTTGCTAACTAATGTACCATTTAACAACTACTTTAATAACAAAAGTGTGAAATTACTTTATTCATTATGTATCTGATCCGAGATTTATATGTGTAATTATTGTTCTGGATTCAAAAATGCTACTAAAAATTTCTCATTTCCGTGTAATTGAAGTTTAAAATGACTCATGCGTGAGTGAACAGATCAAACACAAGAGCTGAGGTGGTTCAGCTCGGTAGGACTAACATTGTACCTAAAAAACTTTAAATGATTATCTCAATATTTAAATTCTTCAATAATTTACTATGTATTCCGAGCCATATTGTATAATAACGCAAAGCTTACGAAAAATGTCGAATAACCTTCAAGAAAACAACGCAAAAATGACCTTGTATCGAGAAATTGAAGATACAGAAAGAAACCAAGATTGAAACACTACGAGGCCAACCTATGCACTGAAAACGCGCAACGTTTGTTTTGTGTACGTAATTGGAAAGCAGAGACAAGTGCTTAAATATCTTCCAAATTGTAAGTGGATTCCACTTATAAAATTTTCTTGGGTTCTGCTCACAAATACTTTTAACGTACACTTTGTCGGCACTTTGATTGCTTCGCGGATTCTGTAACGAGCGAATATAGCTAGTTGTTTTAGCAAACGTGGGCTAATGTCACAAATGCAAGCGGATTCAGCAACATTGTAATTATAATGTCATGATGTCAATAAATTCTGTAAATTGCAAGCGGATTTGGCAAATGTAAGCGGTTTTACGCAAAATTGTGATCTATAATGTAATAAATTCATTTTGTCTTTGAATTCCTCAAATTGTTTTGCATTCCGCCAGTTTTATTCCAAGTTCCGCAAATTCAGCTGTTTTTGGACAATTTTTGAGCGATACAGTTTCTTAGCTATTTGTTTGTTGAAACCAAAACAGCAAAAGGTCGAAGCAAAAAAGCAGTGTTGCGGATACCGCGACAAATCTGTTCTCAGACGTATTGCAGATTTTGCAACAACTCTCCTCTCATTTGGTTGCGGAATCCATTTGAAGTTCAATATATACACAATTATCCTCGTAAGGAAAATTTAACACCGAAAAAAAGTTGAGATTTATGAATTTTTGTTTTGACATTAGAACAAAATGCAAAATCTTTATGCTAGGGGTTTTTTTTTATTTAAAAAAATACACCATTGAAGATATCGTCTTCCTGAGTTCATTATTTAAAAAAAAAACACTTTTTTTGAATGTTTCTTTTCTAATGTTCTGGGGTTTAGAAACAGCTAATTTGGTCATGCTCTGGATAATTTATGCGCGCTTTAAGAAAAAAAAAATTCAGTTTTTGTCGTTACACGAACAATTTACAGTTTACACGTGGCAAAAACATACCGCACTAACCGTTCCGAATTGAATTTAGGCAAGCTAATTTGACTATTTAATTTAGTATGACTCGAATTTTCACATAATCTAGTTTTCAAGGTTCTTTAAAAAATTTAGTTTTATTTCTGGAGATTGATTTTTTGGATAGAATCATTTATCAGGGATGAACAGATCTTTAAGGAAGTTTTTATTTGAAACGTTTTATTGCTGTCGCAAACAATATTTTTTATGTACACTTTTTCAAATTTTTGAACAATTATATTTTTTGGGTTTAAGAAACAAAAATGTGTCTTGGACCATGAGAAGGGATCTAGCAACAGCAAAGCTCAAATATTTTCAGACGTACGCACTTTTTCCAGATTGTTGTGTCCCACTGTACAAGAAGGATTGTAAAAAATGTACACTTGATAAAAAAATTGCCAGATTTGTTTTGATCTTTTCTCCAGCAGTTTTGTCCCATTAAAAAGACAAAAATTTCGTTTTCTCCTATAACATTAGAAGGTTTAAGGCCCACAATGAGGCTGACAAATTTTGTCTGCTGGCTAGTCCAAATGGCCTAAATATTTAGACGACAAGCAAATTAGACGAACGTAAACTAACTGATATTAGAATATAAGTCTTTTTGAATTTAGACTATAAGAACTGGGCAACCATTTTTTTGTTAAGAATGAAGTTACACGAAAATAAAAAGAGCATATGATCACAAACTGACCAAAATTGTTGTTTTAAATTATTTTTAATATTCAAAATGAAAAAATTTAGTATATTTTTGAGTTACATTAACTATACAACTGTGACATAAAGTAACTCCTGATTTTTGGTTGAACAGAAAACTTAACTTATACCGGTAAACAACTCTCACGCAATTTGCACGCAAGTTACCGTCCAAATGCCGTTATTTTCTAATCGTCTAATTTGCTTGTTGCCTAATTTACTGAGCCCCAGTCCAAATAAACAAAGTGTTTATAAAAAAAATTTGGCGCTCAAATTTGAATAACCCAGCTGTACAAATTCTAAGGCAGTTGTGCAGTTGTACAGTTTGGCAGTTGTACAAACTCTAAGAGTACAGTTCTGCATTCCCTGGTTGACGTTGCAGGTATAATCAACGCTGATTCAGCATTATATCATGAATAAATGTGGCAAATGTACTTATTACGGATATCCCACAAGATAATTTTAACTTAACTAATTTTTGATTGGTAAACTTTAAATTTACTGTTAAGTTTTCAGTCGAGTTAAGCTTTCGTTTGGTATAGGTAGGCAGCTTTTTTCGTTTTAAGTGCGTGTTATCTTTTCATCATCACCCCCAACAAATTTTTTTTCAGCCAACATAAATCATTTCACATCATGGCCAAATTGGCAAACAATTTCCATGCTCCCAGAATTTTACTTGGATGAAATTCAGTTAAAATGTTTTCCCTATTCGAACTCAGGGAGACAATATATTCTTTGAGATTGAAATTCTTCTGTTGTTTATCTTTTTGAAAAATTTTTGAGACTGTTTATGAGAAAATGGGTGTCGGAAAATAGTACCCAGGGAGAGATCCTTTGGAAAAAAATGGTAACAAGAATAAGACGGCGTCGGTCGCCCCTCCCTTGGTAGACTACCTGCTCAGAGTCTGATATTAGAAGAGACTGTCAGTTTAATGCCTTTGGCCTTTTAGTTGGACAAAAAACTGCTTGTCTGACTATTTTTGTTTTAGCGTCCTCTCAGTCGTTATTATATTTTTTCCGGTTCCCATCTTTTCAACACTAAACAACTTAACATCATGCAGTTTAACGACCCAAATTTTGTTACCGTAGCAATTTAAAATCCTTACATTTTAGAGTTCTTTCTTTGAATTAACTCCGTTTTCATCCAAAATTAACAGAAATTTGACTTCAAAGGGGTCTTCGGTAAACATCAAAGAAGAACGCGGTGCTTTATTTCAAACTAAGCTTTCAAATATTAGTTCGCAAAAATTATTTTAAGTTGAAAAGATATTCAAACAAGACTGAACGTATATCAGGGCAAAAGCTCGAACGTTTTGACTGCAACTTAATCCATATCGAATAGTTTTCGGGAAAAGAGAATATTAAAAAACTATAAATTTTGGATGAGATCAAAGATCAAATATAAAAATTTGAGTCGTAGGAAATTATTACGACCAGTTAGCTAGCCTCAATTCAATATGGAACTATTTTGTTGTGCGCGATAATTCTTCAGCCAAAGATAATTCCCATTACACTTTCAGCATTATGAAAAAAATCTAGAAAACGCCCATAAGTTAGTCCAGATTTTTGCACAAAAAAAATGATCGAATTTAAAATATTTTGGTATATTTGATTTCAGGGAGTCAGCATCTTCAATGGGCTATAATTTGTTTTGTTGGAAGCTAGTATTTCGATCGCCGAAAATTGCATGAATAAAAACCCACCCCCAGCATAAATATTCTGTGTTCTTCGAAAGTCGGAGCAATAAAAAACCATTAAGACACAGCAACAGCTCTGCTTTTTGACCTGGTTTTTTTTTATTTTGGCGGCGCAGAAAAATTTGCTAAACAGTGTCTATTTAGTTTTTGATAGACCTGGTTAAATCAATTTGGTCGAACTAAAAAAAAGGCCGGCAAAATTTTTGAGCATTTATTAAAAATCTGCCACCCTTCGAGAAAATCCTCAATCCGCCCGACCCTGCCATCATTTTAATTTGCAGAGACTGAGGTCTTCAATTTATATCTTAGATGGTAATAATACAGTTTATAATTATTTTAAAATGGTATTCTTGTCAGGAAAATGAAAACATGTGATAACAGATGGTAAGATACGCTAAAAAATCGATACACTTCTTAAGAACATGTTAAAATTTCCCAAACCAGCATTTGAGACAGGGGCGAATCTAGGATTTTCTCGACCTTTTTTTTAGGTCGACCAAATTGATTTTCCGAGCTCTCCTAAATCACTAAAAACACGCGCTGTTCTGGCCAAATTTTCTGCTCCGCAGGCAAATTTTTGAAAAAACAGGTCAAAAAAGCTGTTTTTGGGCACTTTGTGGAAAATTTCGACAAAATAATTGCGTTTTGTTGGCGCGCGTTCCCCCTCAAATTTAGTATATAATGGCGCCGAAGGTGCCTTTAGAAAAATTTTAGGGTCGGTCGGACAAAAATGTATTTTTTAAAAAGTACCAAAGGGGGACCCAGGTGGCCGAATCCCTGAGGGAGGAGGGAACGTGTCCCCCCTCACCCCTTCCCTAAGACCGCCCCTGATTTGAGAAGTTATAAGTGGTATCAATATCATATGCTCATAACAGCAAACAAGCAAGCTTCGGGATCAAACTTGCTTCTCAAATAGACTTTCTGAACCTCAAAACTTTAAGATATTCCATAACAAATTGAGCAAACTTTGATAATTTGTTTTAGAAAGAACCGGAAAATCCCACTAGAGATTAAGTATATGCCTTTATTTAACAACATATTGTACATTTGAACCAAAACTCACTTTTCGACCTGTGTAAATAATCACAAGTCTTTCGTATAAAATTTAATTTGCATTAAGAGTATTTAAGTGAGCAAGTTAACAAACTGTTTTCGAATCTCATCTATAATTGTATATTTAAAAGGTAAATATTGAACTCTAAGAGGTTAATGTTGAATTTTTAGGAGATTTGAATCATAATTCGATAAATTCTTGTTTGCTTCGAGATGGTGTCTTATAAGGAGACAAATCATAAAACCCCGATGGTTCTGGGCTCCATTTTTATTCTCCTCTCTTGTGGGACGGGGATGGTGAATGGAATCGCGGATGTCAATTACACTACTTGTGAAAATGTAGCTGGCATGAACATAAACGATTTCACAGTTCCAAAGATGATCGACGATAATGAAGAGGCAAGTTTCGCAATTCAAAGTTTTTGTCTAAAGTGTGAAAAAAACTTTTTTCTAAAAAAAGCTCGAAAAATGATCCTTTTGAAAAGATTTCGACTAAGAAAAAATTTGAAAAGAATTGCAGTAATTGGTTAAAAATACAGAACAAACAACTTTAAAGCTGAGCTTTATCAGCAAAAGTATAGATGTCTGTTTTTGCATTCAGTTGTTTTTACCCGTGATGAGATAAGTTGCAATTCTTATTTCAATTTTTTGCGTTGCAAAAACATTTCTTTGAAAATAAAAATTATTTTAAAATTGGCTCAAAACTTCCGTGATAGTAAAGTAAAGCACACAAAATCAAACTGAAAAAAAAGACGGCTAGTTCATAAGTGGGTTCAGTTTTGGGTTCAACATAATTCAAAGCCGCTAAAGGTCGCAGGAACAAAAAAACTGAAATCCAAACTTGTAACTCTAAGTTTCGTTGGTTTGAGGTTTCCAAAAGCTCACGTCAGAGAAAGACCGAATGACAACAATAATCATAATAATCATAATATCAATAATCGAAATCAGAATAAAAATTTAACTTCATAAAAAATGTTTAAAATCAATCATAATTTTAATCTTGATAATAATCATAATAAGGAGAAAAATAATTAAAAATTGTAGCAATAATAACCATAATAATTTGAAAAAATGAATTATAAAAATCGTTTAATTATGATCTTAATAAAATTGCAATGAAAAAATAAATGATTTATTTTTTTTGTCAGCCGGAGAATCTGAGTCTTAAAAACTACACGGAGGGCAAGTGGACCATCCTCACCAATGTCGCCTCCTACTGAGGACAGACCCCTCAGCTCTTAGGTAATCATTTGTGTTGAAAATGATGATTAATGATGATTGAAATAGTCATTATCGGATTGAACATTTTTACAATATTCAGTAGGGGAGACCAGTGGCGGATTTAGGATTTTCTGGAGGGGGCGAGAAAAAAATCGAAAATTCTGTCGACCTTTTTTTTTTAGGTCGACCATAATAATTTTCTGAGCTCTCGCAAAGCACTAAAAAGATCATGTTTCAGCCAAATTTTCAGCGGCGCAGGCAAAATTTTGAAAAAAGGCCTTTTTAGGCACTTTTTGGGAGAAAAAAAATGACGAAAAAATCGCGATTTTTCGGGGCGCGATCCCCCCTCAAAATTAGTTTATATTGACGCCAAAGGCGCCTTTAGAAAATTTTCGAGGGTTCGTCACCAAAAAATTGATATCTGAAAATAGTACAAAGGGGGAACATATGGGTCGGCAGGGGGTTGAGTCCCTAAGAACGCGCGTTCACCAACCCCCGCCCCCCACCGTCCCCTAAATCCGCCCCTGGGGGAGGGAAGTGGTAGTTTTCTTTATTTCTGATTTTGACTAAATTATTTAAGTCTCGATTTTTGATTTTGAAGATATTAGTCGACAACAAATAACAATCAAACTATATGTACGAAAGCAAAATACGGGTGTCTGCGTTTTAATAAATAATATTGAATTCGTTCTCAAAAAGGGAACAGACTTTCAGTTATTTTTTACCCAGCTCATAAGGATTAAAAAAAACATCTTGGAAGAACAGCAAAAAGGCCGCAGTTAGCTGTCTATCGAATGTTTCTAAATTTTGGCAAAAGAACTGCCATTAATAATCAAAAAGGAACCAAGTTAGAAGACCGGTGAGCTTTCTGCTCGAAAATTAAGTTTAATATGCATTCATGATTCCCCAGGCCAGGTACGCGACTTAAGTATCGACTTTGCGCCACTCGAAAAAATCGAACGGGTTTTGAATTTCGGTCGCGCCTGCTGCATCGCGCGACTATATTTGGTCGCGACTTATGTCGCGGAGCTCGACCCGGGTCGCTTCAATTTAGACATGAATGCAGTACAGTCTGAAGCTGAGAACTCCTCCGTGGCCTTTACAATAATTGGGTTCCCCTGCAACCAGTTCGGCATGCAAGAGCCAGGCGCCAACAAGACGGAGTTGCTGAACCTGGCCAGATATGTGAGGCCGGGCAACAACTACCAACCCAACTTCCCGTGGTTCGGACCCCTGGATGTCAACGGGGTTAACGAACATCCCCTTTTTACATACCTCAAGGTCAGCAAACACCTGTCGCATTCTTCTCATTCATCTCCTTCGCGTTCTTCTCATCTTTTTTCTTCTCCATCCTCGCATTCTTCGCAATCTTCTCAATCTTCGCATTCGTTCATTTCTTTTTATTTCTTCTCCTTAAATCCTGTCGTCATTGTTTTACCACGGTTTTACCACAATTAAAATCTTCGAAAAACTTCAAAAGCTTAAATAGTACAAAATTAAAGCAATTGGATTTTTTCAAGAGTTTTCCTTCATGCTTATCAGCAAGAAAAAGTCTCGAAAAAACTCAATTGTTATACTTTGAGGGATGGGGGCTTCTAAACAAACTCGAAAATATAAATCCCCCGCCCTCAATAATTCTACAAGCACAAACGTAAAAAGATCAATTGAGCAATACCCCCACCCCCCCCCCCCACCCCCCCAATGACCAACTGAGCTATCTCCCCCCTAGCGAAAACGGTTAAAAGCTACAAAAAGACGTCAGCAAATGCAAGTAGATGGTTGATGTGTTCGTAGCACGTAATGAATTGACCGTCTGAAGTTTATTTTTTATGAGTACAAAGAAAAATTTTGAAACAGAAAAAATGGAAATTTTTAAACTTTTTTTGCAAATTATTGTTTGGGCGACCATTGCCTCTCATAGAGGAAAAGAGTTACCAGGGTTGGTGATCTCGCCTTGTATCTGAATACCAAAAACTGTTCTCCGCAGCACCTTAAAAATGTACTCAATAGCTTTTTCCATTTAGGACAAAAAATCGCTTTATGTACCTCAGTCTTATTGATTACTTTTTCACTCTGAATGTGACTTTTAAGCGTTGATATTGTAAATTTTGGCGTTCCATTATCGATGAAGAATATGATTTATGATTTCATATCGTTGGAACTATTTTGAAGTGGTTATAAACATGGCTCAATTACCTATTGAGTTATCTCCCCCCACGCGAGAATGGGAGGGGGGGGGGGGGCTGGGAGATTGCTCAATTGATCCACGTATAGCGACCGGGCCTTGCAGGTTTTATATTTTTTTTCACAGGACATCTGTCCCCCGTACCAGAAGAATCTGGGTGACCGGTCTGACCTGTTTTGGGACCCAGTCCAGTCTGGCGATGTGACCTGGAACTTCGAGAAATACCTCATTGACACCTCTGGAGTCCCGCTGGCTAGATTTGCGCCCATAGTAACCGTCAGACAGATATATGAAGGATATATTGTGCCGAACAAACAGATGATGAAAAAGAACCGCCATGCGAACGTCAAATCTGTCAGTTATTAGGAAGGTGCTTCAAATTTGTTTTATCCAAGGCTCACGGGCTCTGTTTTTATGATAATGGGCTCAATGTTAGTAAAAGCTTTAAAGCAAAATGGCAATTTCCCAAATTAGGCTTAAGTTGAAAGTGCATCAAGAAACACGCCCTTTAAGAGGCCAAACTGTGTGTATCTAGGTACGTTTTGGACGAATGCCGTAACGAGTTGAGAGTGACCTTCCCCCGACTGAGACTGAACTTTGAACAGCAAATGAATGGCTTCCGACCCGGTCCGACCCCCTGTATGCCCGGCGACGTAAATCCGCTTAGCCTCCTGGCCGAGCTAAGTGTATTTACGTCGCCGGGCATACAGGGGGTCGGACCGGGTCGGAAGCCATTAATTTGCTGTCAATTTGCATACATTGTTGTTCAGCGAAAAACTCTTGATAACTTGAAAGCTTTCCGGCAAAAAGCTTCCCGCTGCGCTTCATTGGAAGATGAAGGAAGGACCTCGTTGGTTACCTTTATGGTACGCAAGAATTTCGTTGTACGCTTTGTAGTCCATAAAATTGAAAGTATTATATGAAAGCTAATGAGTTGTACGTAGCTCGGTATCGACGATAACGGTTCCCGCAAGTGATTACGGCCCGAAGTGATAACAGTTCCCGGAAGTGCACATAGCCCAATAAGAACTGGGCAACCCGCTGTTGGAATGGAATCTAAATATAGTATGGTATAGGCCTCGCCGATGGGAGCTTAAGTTTTGAACCTCAGACCACCTGGACCCCTACTTCCGGTGCTATGCCCTATGCATTTTGCCCCAACATCGACTTCCGAAAGCCGTTTCTCGTGTAATATTCTGAGCCAAGTCCAGCGGTTGGACCGGAAGTTATTAGCACTTGGAAGAAACACGTTTTAAACCAAAAATAGACAATTTACGCAAAACAATGAGCGAGGGCTTATCGATTTTGTGGTGGCAATAGACACATAACACCAACCCCCCCCCCCCCAAAAAAAAAACTCCCTGTGAGTGGAACCCGTCCGTCGTCTCCTTTCGGTGTTAATAGCTTTTTCCCAGGAAAATTGAAAATTGATAAAGGACCCTAGTAAGAGCATGACTTGGAAAATTTTATCGTGTTGTGGATGAAGCTTGGTGGGTAGGACTCCTATGAGATTATAAACCTGAATATGAAAGATTGACCCCTAGTGACCCCGGAGTGACCATCACCGGATAGCTAGAAGGTCAGTATTCGAATAAAGTATCGAGCGAAAATTTGGATGCTTGGAATGAATTAGCGATCCATAAAAAGGGTCTTTCCCTACCCTCGGGAGGTCAGAACCTTTGATGGGACTATTAAATTAAAAACCTTGAGATACTTGTTAATTAAAAATATCTCGGTTTGGAATGTGTTTGAATTGCAATAAGGCAATTGTGTTGATTGATCGCGGACCCCTTCTTTGTGATTAGATTATTAGATTATAGTTTGGCCACTAAGGGCCTTTTGTATTTGCTCCATTTTTTATCTGAATTTAATTACAACTGGAAATTCGTGCGATCGCAAGAGCGAACGAGACAGCCTCAAAGGCAGTGCACTAGGGGGGCAAGTCACAGAATACAGTACAGAATAGTTGCCACCAACTTCATCTTTCGGGGTTGTGGATAGAATAGTAATAAAACTCGGTCGCCCCGCTGAATTCATTACCAAAGGGAACGCTTGGCAGTGCCGTTAAAGTAGAGTTTGAGGAACTGACGTAGAGAAGGAACCCCATAAATCTGCATGGGCGCTCCTGGGTGGTCCTTATTTTGGATTGTAGTTACCAAAGCGTGCTGTTAATGAACGAGACAATTTAAACAGAAAATGAACAACGAGGAACATGCATTGATGGCCGACGCTGCTTGGGCACCTGCAAATGCTCTTGATAGGCAGCACGAAACGTTGGGATTAGGAGCAATCCGACTCGACCGGTTTCCCTCCAGCAAAGAGGGCGGACTGGAGGAACACTTCGCTTGGGTTGCCGATGCCAACCGGTAGGAAAATGAGAAGTCTGGGATGGAGCTGCCCACCTCTTTGACGGCTGGGCCCTTGTCGAATTTACGAGCATGCGGGCCCACTTCAGAGAGGAAGTCGACGATTTCCCCGACCCCTCTTTAGGGTGAAAGCTGAATGAACTCGACCAGCGAATGATATCATTCCAGACTCCGGCAGGAGCCAGAGCGGAGTTCAAAAGCCTGATGCAAAGTGAGAAGCAAGGACTGAGAGAGTTTTCCCGTCGGGTCAGATCTCTTAGTGACGTGGCAAATACGAATGTTGGTGCACAGGCTGGGACGACATGAATCGCAAACAATTCATCAACGGACTGTATAATGTGGAACTACAGGACCTCCTCCTACGAGAGGAGTTGGGAAGTTTGGCCCAGGCACTGGCCCGCGCTCCTCCTCTGCAACTGGTGAATAAGTCATCCCGAGCTAAGAACATGAAGAAGCCGCACCTTGCGAGAGTGGCAGCTGATGTATCGGACAGGGGCAGAACTCTCGAACTACTCCAGGGGGAACAGATGCTGGGCGACAACCAGTGGGTACTGAGCCGAGGATTGACCAACTGGTTAGTGTGCAGTGTAATCTTCTGACAAATATGCAGAAAAAGACAGCAATGATGGGTAGGTTTGTCAATTCTAACATTCCCGCCCCAACTCGGAGAATGTATCCCGACCCGACCAGACGCGACAACTCCGGCAGTTGTTCGACCCTTACCCTTGCGAGGACCATCGTAGATAGCAGAACAGAGTTGTCGGACGCTACGGAATGAAAAACCAGGTCTCCCGCGGCAACTGCTACGCATGCGACTAACCTGGACAAATCGCGAAGGAATGCTTCCAGAAATTCGCGGACCATTTAAACTACCGAGAGCCGGGACGGTGAGCGGATACCAAGGCCATTTTGTCCCGACAAACTTTAAGAACCACCAGCCTCAAGAGGAGTACACTAAGGGGGCAAGTAACAAAATCTGTAGGGAATAGCTGCCACCAAGTTAGAGTATGTGAACGGACATAGAGAAGCAATCCCCTTAATCTACACTGTGCAAGCTTAGGCGCAGCGCTAGGTGAGCGCAGGTGACTAGAGTCTAGAGACAAATCTCTAAACTTGTTGAAATTTTGTCCGCACAATAATAGGCAATATCAGAACAACAAAAGGTTGAAAAAAAGCGGTATCTTTGCAGAATCCGTTTACAATTCACAAAAAAACACAGTTTCGCGTCGTAATAACTTTCAATTACAAGGCATTTTGTGATTTTTAGTAAGATTTGAAAATTTATACCAAATCTGTTTCAACTTCACATTTTCGTCAATAAAAGATGTTTAATAAAATGCGCAATGTTTAGATAGAACGGATGCATTCCCGTAGTAACAGCGGAAATTACATCCGCTTTTTTAAACCCTTCTATTTGGGCACAGTAAAACACAATATTTTCCTCCCACCATGGCGACCGCGTTTGTGTCCGGTGGTATACTTCCATCGCTGGACTTTTCGGTGGTCTCGAAACACGTATTAAGGTACACTGAGAAGTTCCGCCAAAAAAAAAGTCAAGTGTAACTAGTAGGGCGGACGTCACAAGACACCAAGTTCGGCTGAGATATAAACTCAAAGGTTAAAAATGTAAAATTAATTCAACCAATTAAACAACAAGGTATACCTATTAACATAGCACCGATCAAAATATTAAGGATAAGTTTAAATCAGGGCTAGTATTGGCGCCCTAACGCCACCTTCTCCTCGGCCTGTGAATTCAGCCGCAGTCGAACATCAGCTCCCGGTGGAGAAAATGTATTCCAAGGATTGAGGCCGCCTCCGTTAAGTCGACTGCGGTCCCCACGGCTAGCTCCTGGCCGTTCTCTTCAACGAATTTGATTAATTTCTCTCCAAGCAGGCGTGCCAGCGCTCAAGTAGGAGGATTTTCAGTAAACCACCCTGAGCGCTGACGAGGGACACAAACCTGAACTCGCAGTCCTCTTTCACGTTGCCCAGCGTGGCAATAATCAGAATGGACATGATGTATAAGAATATCTTGGATAACTTGACTATCGGATAGGTTAGCAGAGTTACTTGTCGAGCAAACAGTTCGATGGGCTAAAACACGGAAAGAAGTTAACTTATGTGTTTGTGACTCGCCGAACCTAGAAAAAAGTTGCACGAGTTAAATCCACTAGAATTCAAAAGTAGAGAGACGGTGGATTTATGAAAGGGTTGTGGACTTACCTTTGTATCAACAGCTGAATTCGGTGGCAAAACGCGAATTAGACTAGTGCGTCAATGGATTGCGGGGAACATTGTTTCGGTCGCGCTTTAATATTTGCATAAATAGGTCAGCTATAGTAAATAGGCCGTTTAGTTCAGCGATACGATCAGTATGTAGTCAGGAACAAACAAAGTAGCGGAGTGAATAGATTAGTAATTGGAGTAAATTAACCCTTGGAAAGAGATCAGGTAGAATTTAACGAGATGGGAAGCAAAATTAAATAGCAAACAATGAGTGAATTACGAACGTAGATCGACAAAAACATAATCTTACGTAAAGATGGAAACATAGTAAAACAATAAAAGTATATATAATCTAACGAAAAACACAAAAACATTTTTCAGTAGAACAAAAAAAAATAGGAGAAGAGAATGTAGAAATGTCAGTTCTAGACTTACCTAAGTGCGTTTCAGACAAAGACCGTCAACGAGTAGAGAGTGGACTTTGCCCGGCGGAGACTGAATTTTGACCAGCAAATAAATGGCTTCCGGTTCGGTCCCACCCCCTGTATGCCCGGCAACATAACTCTACTTAGCCTTCTGGTCCTTCTCGAGGCAATACTTCAAGATGTGGACTCTCAACATTTCGGCTAAAAAAGTGAAGATCGGATTCAAATATCCCGCGCTGGACATTACTCTGACCGGGGTTGAGTAACGGGTAGAAAGGCGACTGATAGCGCGCGATTTGCATCTGCTAAGGTTCCGCGAGCAACTCTTGATGTCTCGAAGATCTTGAAGTCTCAGTAGTCCCCGTAAAAAGGTGGTGGATGCAATTTAGCAAGCAATTCAACCCGCATTCTAAGGCAACTGCTCCTATCGGAGTGGGTCGATTTCGGCGCAGGGTTTCCATATCGCCAACACCAACCTTTGGCAAATGAAGATTCGCGTCTCTGGCGACAAGTGAATCATTGGTCCATCTTTAGCTGTCATCTTGCATTTTCGAAGCCCTCGCAGTCAATGCAAAGGGCCCGACAGTGTTAGCGCAGTTACTTTATATCGCACCTGGTGTGGACTTCCTGCTCCAGTCGGTGATAGCCTCCTCGATGGCTCAACGTGACCTCATGCGCCTCTTTTAATTTTAAATAGACGTTCCTGTCATGTATATTTACCTTCCCGTCCCACTATTGCTTTCGCCACATGAACGTGAACTTGGAAGCTTTCCGGCGACAAGCTTCCCGCTGCGCTTTATTTGAAAAAGAAGAAAGGACCTCTCGACCTCGTTGGTTACTCTTATGGTACGCAATAATTAAGTTGAAGGCTTTGTAGTCCATGAAAATGAAAGTATTATGTGAAAGCTAATGAGTGGTACGTAGCTCAGTATTGACGAATCAATGCGATAAGTAGAAAAGTAAACAATTGGTAAAATTTCAAAATCGACTAAAACAAACAAAGATTAATCAGGAAAATAAAAGTTTACCAAATTTGTAAACCCCTCCCCAAATAGAAACTACCGGTGCTAACTTTATGAAAACTGGAGGACGATTACAAAAGATGATTTGACGCAGCCATGCAAAAATCTAGACCCCTCGGAGCCTCCGGTTCCAAGTTATAACGGTTTACGGAAAGGCAAACAGCCCTATTAGAACTTGAAAACCAGTAGTTGAAATGGAATTAAAAAAGAGTATGTTACAGGCCTTGCCTAGGATTAACTAAGAAGATTTCAGGCAAAGACCGGTAACAAGTAGAGAGTGAATTTTCCAAGACAGAGACTCAACTTTGAACAGCAAATAAATGATTTCCGACCCGGTTCAACCCCCTGTATAGCCGGCGACGTAACTCTACTTTGCCTCTTGTTCCTGCTCGAGGCGACGCACTTAGATGGGGACTCGCAACATTTCTGTCGAAACGTGAAGATCGGATTCGAGTAT
>NW_026971546.1:0-1000 GCF_963678635.1 Symsagittifera roscoffensis | reverse complement strand
CTTTATCTTTTTCGCGCAAAAAACATACTTATTCAAATGTTTCTAAAAAGTTACCACTCTTGCCTAGCTTTGATTTTGGTATCAACCCGTAACTTAACAGGCCATATTGAATCACAGGTGAAAACCGGTTCAGTTGCTGATTATTTAGAATCTTGCAAAATTGTAAAACAGATTCCACAGAATTTGTTTTGCTTCGTATTAACAATTTCAATGTGATCTTTGAATTCCATTTTTCAACGAGATACAAACCCAGATATAGAGAAAAATTGAAACTCACTGCCGATGGACGATGATTTGTTTGACTTTGATATTTCCTATAACTCTCATTTCGGGATGGTACTGGAAAAACTCCACAAACACGTTTTGAGCTGAAACAAAAAATGCACAAAAAATGAATAACAAGCAGGAGTTATTCGTATAAATATTAAGTTTTTCAAGCATTTACCGGAAATACTTAGTACTGGTAAGATAGCTACTAGTAAGATAGTACTCAAGACTTAAAATTGTTAAAAAAAAACAGGCGTTCAGTTAGTGAAAAACGCCTGCGTCCGGCTGCTCGCAAAAACAAAAATAGTGTGTTTTCTTAGGTCTAACTGGTAGTTTTGTTCACGCAGTTGGCCGAGGCGAGAACCCATTCGTCTGCAATTAAAGTTCCCCCGCAGAAAAGCCCCTTGACAGACCCCAGGATGTTCACCTTGACGTAAAACGGATGCGGCGGTGACTTGACCCCATTGATAATTGTGTTCAACACTTTTGAAGGTTGGTTTTCATCAACTTTTGAGTCATAACCAGGAGCAGGAATAGACAAAAGATTGCGATAAAATGGCAACAGTTGCACTGTTAAAGATAAAATAAAAGAAATTTTCATAGTTTTAAAAACTTTCAGTTTAAAGGAAACGACAACCGAAATAGAAGAATTTTTAACATCAAGTGTTTTTAAGTATTAACATCAAGTAAATGTTGAGTAAAAGGCTAGTTATGATTGAATCAAGAACTTCAT